>NC_084556.2:12450000-12472500 GCF_033978685.3 Nerophis lumbriciformis | reverse complement strand
GGATGGAAAGGACAATGCAGGTATAAATAGACTAAATATAGCGATATAAAATATAACATATATACGAATATATACATAATATGTGTACAGTATATTATATATACAGATATCTTATATTATGTCTATAACATATATACAATATATAACAATTACCATGTACTATATTACAGTATATACAGTATATGTGACAGTAGCAGCATAAAATAGCGAGTAAATCCAGCAGAAAATAGAAAATAGACATTAAAAACAAAGAGAAGTAGCTGACATGTCAGGTGTCAGGTAATAGACAGATATCATCTATTGCTGTATGGCGAGTGATTATACAGCTGGATGGAGTGCGGAATGAAGGAGTTCTTGAATCGCACAGTGCGGGAAGGAAGCTGAAGGAGCGTGTTGGGAGTATGAACTCCGCTATCCCTTAATTGTCAGGTGGAGTGGGTGGGCAGGATTGTCCATGATGATTTAGCATGAATTAGCAAACATGATATATGCCCACATGGCATACAAAGTCACTTTCTGTCAACAGAAAAAGAAGCAAAGAAAAAAGCTCCGCTATTGCTACTGGGGTTTTGAGTAATTTTAGTTGCAAAGTAGTTTGCTAAATATCTTTGATCTGAACTTCGTTCCAACGTGGGGTATAGATTCGTTAAAACAAGTGAATTGTTGGCAAGTGTCGTGTGAGATTATGTATCTCGGAAATATTTGTTATCCCTTGAGGGCGAGTGACTGCAAAATTAGCTAAAAGAGTTAGAATGTTAATGTTAGTATGCTAGCATGCTAACAGTTAGCATGTGTCAAGTACCAAGTTATATGACGCTGTAAAATTAGCAAAAAAAAAAGTATCAAGTGTCGAGTTTTGACTCTGTATGGCTGGAACATTTGCTAAAAAAAGTTAGCATGCTTACGTTAGCATGTTAACAGCTAGTATATGATATGAGAATGATGATGGAAAACAATATAATGTTGTTAAATAACAATAAAAATAATTATGCAAAAAATGGATACGATGACGCAAAGAAATAGCCAACTTACAATCAAATAAGAAATCAGCTATGGCAAGTCTACAATCAAACCGCAAAAGTCTAAAATCCTGAATGAAATATAAAAAAGGGAGCTTGGTGAGGAAATGAAAAACTTCTAAAATGTAATAAATAATCTTAAAGAGAAACACACAGCAATGCAACAATAGATGAAGGAAGGTCCTGCAAGAGGAAAATACAGCAATGCGTCAAGAAATGAAGGTCCTGCAACAAAACAAGATGGATCCGAAGAATATCGTAGATAAGATGGACCAGAATACGGGAATGAATGTGTGATCGTGACCTGGTTACGCATGACTCCTAGTTCATTTGTCAGAGCAGTCGACAGTAGAAAACCAGATGAATTGGATGTTGCCTCAACGGAGCAACACGTCAACTTCAGCACTCAAAGGAAGTTGATGTCGATATCAACACCATCGACACGTGTATTGAACTGGGAGGAAGAAACAACGACATCACTACAGTCATCATTGTGAAGTTTACCAACAGGCAATCCAAAATGGCACTGCTGAAACAGGAAAGAAGCTGAAGGGTACACGTGTGTACATAAATGAACACCTCACAAAATGTGACAACGACATGACCAAGAAAGCAGGGGGAAATCCCGGGAAGGTAGAGAATCAACTGCAAAATCGACATGCTCCAATCTACAAGCTGAATGGAGGTCTAGGCGGAAGAGTACTTGTTGGCAAAGACATCAAGGGTCTGGACAAATGATTTTCGCCCGCTTTGAAGAAGAGCTGCAAGACAGTCACGATAAAAATTGTCTTTATTTTGAAGAATGCGTGCAGTTGAGTTTTGTTACACTAGTATAGACATTTGACACAATTTCACAATCATTGACGTACAACTGTATAGTCCAAAGTGGGAATAAGATATCATACAGATTATCACTTTCAAGGTGACTCTTTACAAGTTAAATTACTCTTGACAAAAACTATGTAGGAAACCTTTTATTTCCTGCTGTGTATTTGCGTGTGAACCATCAAATTGCTATGCTGAGCGAAGGTTTTCGGACAAAACCAGCAAGAATACGGTCTTTCTCCCGTGTGCGTTCTCATGTGTGACTCCATGTTTGACTTTTGAGAGAATCTTTCGCCGCACACTGAACAACCAAACGGTTTCTCCCCCGTGTGCGTGCGCGTGTGTGCTGTCAAACCGTTGTGCTGACTAAACTTTTTCCCGCAAATTGAGCAGGAGTATGGCGTTTCTCCCGTGTGTCTTCTCATGTGTTTGACCATGTTTGACTTCTCCGAGAACCTCTGGCCGCATACTGAGCAAGTGAACGGTCTTTCTCCAGTGTGCCTTCTCATGTGTGGTATAATGTTTGACTTCTCCGCGAATCTCCGCCCGCAAATGGAACAACTAAAAGGTTTCTCCCCTGTGTGGGTTCTCATGTGTTTGCCCATGTTTGATTTCTCCGAGAACCTCTGCCCACAAACTGAACAACAGAAAGGTTTTTCCCCAGTGTGCGTTCTCGTGTGTCGAGCAAAATCCCTTTTATCGGAAAAGCTTTTAGCGCAAACTGAGCAGGTGAAAGTTTTCTTAGAGTGTTTGTTGCTGTGAGTCCTCATATCACCCTCACAGTCTGTATTGCTGCTCAAAGACTCTTGGGTATTGTCCCTGTCTGACAATGATGCTGTGTCGTCACTATCTGATTTTGGCGTGAACCGCGACGCGCCACACCGATCTTTGTCAGCTTCTATTGCCATGTGTTGTAGTGAGCTGTTTTGTGGAGGCTCCGCCCCTCTGCTCTCCTCACCCTGGCTGTAATGACGCTGTGACGACTCAGCTGGTTTCTCTTCATGGTCTTCAATCTTCACACAGACAACTGTCAGCGGCAGCTTGGTGAGATCCGCCACATCCGACCCGAGAAGACCATCTCCCTCCTGAGTGATCCAAAGTTCTTCCCCTTCCTCTTTAACATAGGGGGGCTGCGGATCCTCCTGCTCCAAAGTAGAGCCCCCATTTTGCGGCCGAGGGGGACGCTCTTCTTGATGACTAATCAGCTGCTGGATGTCTGCAGGGCACAAAATAAAAACACACTTTTCATAATTTATAACTTCACTATATGCCAGTCTCAAAAATAAAATTAGATTGCAGCAGTCTCATGTTAATAATAATACATATTTTGCAATATTATTTTAAGTTTTGTTTCATTAAAACAATATATATATATATATTTTTTTTAGAAATGCTTAAGCTTTTAATGTTCAATATCTTTATAAACTATTTGATAAAGTCTAAAAAAAACATGAGACATAGATAGAGTCTAGTTAAATATACTACACGTTTTATTTTTTGTAAAAAAACATTTTGCTGATTTTTCAAAAATATGTTTTAATTTTAATTTTCAATATATTTATGAATATACAGTACCTCATAACATCTCAAAATATATGACACATGGATGGTGTAGTACAAGTCTTATTTTGGGACAAAAAAAAATATTTTGCTGATTTTTCCAAAAAATTGTTGTTTTCAATTTTCAATATTTTTTTGGAATATACACAACATCTCAAAAAAACATGACAGGCACAGGGTGAGAGGTGAGAGGGGCTCGTGAACTCTGGATTAGTTTTTTCCAGGTCGTGAGTTCAAACCCTAGCCGAGTCATACCAAAGACTATAAAAATTGGACCCTTTACCTCCCTGCTTGGCACTCAGCATCAAGGGTTGGAATTGGGAGTTAAATCACCAAAATGATTCCCGAGCGCGGCCACCGCTGCTGCTCACTGCTCTCCTCACCTCCCAGGGGGTGGAACCAGGGGATGGGTCAAATGCAGAGGGTAATTTCACCACACCTAGTGTGTGTGTGACTATCAGTGGTACTTACTATACTTACTTATTTAAAGCGTGAGTGAAGAATGCACTACTGACCTGATAAGTCCGAAAGAGAAAGAGATGATACAGTATTATCTGCTCACACATGCTACCGCAAATAGTCCGGGATAGCCCCACTCCTAAATGCGTTAGTCACACGTGAGGCAAAACTACACCTTTTATTTCCTGGAAAAAATATTTTGCTGATTATTAAAAAATAGTTTACGTTTAAAATGTTCAATACCTTTAAGAATATACATCATAACATATCAAAAACACATTGATAGTGTCCAGTTGTTTTTAATTCAGGGACAAGTCTTATTTAATTAAAAAATTTTTTTTAAAAATGGTTGTTTTTAATTTGTAATTTCTTTATGAATATACAGTAATGACTCGTGTCAAGTTGTTTTTACGAAAAGTCTTATTTAGTGAAAAAAAAATATTTTGCAGATATTTCATATATATTTTTAAATGTTGTATAGTGTTCTGCATACATTGAATATACTACAAGTTTTATTCAGTGAAAAAATATTTAATATTTTTCAGAAATGTTTTGTACTTTACTTACTGCAGCTTCAGAAACCTTGGGCTCATGTTTGATCAGTCAATGTCTTTGGAGGGTCAGTGTCGTCAACTCACCAAAAACTGTTTTTATCATCTCAGAAATATTTCTAAAGTGAGAAATTCTGTTGTCAAAATTGGATCTCGAAATGATCATTCACGCGTTCATTTCGTCTCGCATTGACTATTGCAATTCTATTTTCACTCTCTTCAACAAGTCAACGCTGAAGTCTTAAGGGACTTCAGACTGTACAAAATGTGGCTGCCAGACTTTTGACCGGTGCACCCAGAACAGCCCACATTACCCCCATTCTATCCAGGCTTCCAGTTAAATTCTGCATTGAGTTTAAGATTTTAGTCCTGACATTCCGTGCGTTGCATGGTGGGTCCCCTCAGTACATCACTGTGTTGCTATGCCCCTACTCGTTAGGGCGCAGCCTCCGGTCTTCAGGCCAGGGTTTCTAAAGAACCCAACAACTGGTTTTAAAACCTGTGGAGCCTGGCATTCCAGGCTATAGCTCCTAGACTCTGGAACAATTTGCACCAGTCCCTCCATGATCTTGACTGTGTTGAAACTTTAAAAAGGCCTTAGTGGCCACATGCGTGGACAGCACCTTTTAGCTCTTATTTCCAAAATTGTGTACACTACTGAATTGGGGTCTTATGCCGACATATGGACACTTAGACTGCTATCTGGTGGTGTCAGAAGAGTACCACATACAATGGAATTTGGAAAAAAAAGGTGTAAAAATAAAAATTAGCATGTCACTACACATCATACTTGCCAACCCTCCCGAATTTTCCGGGAGACTCCCGAATTTTAGCGCCTCTCCCTAAAACCTCCCGAGACAAATTTTCTCCTGAAAATCTCCCGAAATTCAGGCGGAGCTGCAGGCCACGCCCCCTCCAGCTTCATGCGGACCTGAGTGACGTGTCGACAGCCTGTTTTCACGTCAGCTTTACCACAATACAAACAGCTTGCCTGCCCAATCACGTTATAACTGTAGAATGATCGAGGGCGAGTTCTTGGTTTCTTATGTGGGTTTATTGTTAGGCAGTTTCATTAACGTCCTCCCAGCGCGGCAACAACACACAACAACAGCAGTCACGTTTTCGTCTACCGTAAAGCAGTTTGTCTGCCGTAAACAGCAATGTTGTGACACTCTTTAACAGGACAATACTGCCATCTACTGTACATGCATATGTGACAATAACATCTACGGTTTTTAGAGAGTGCAGTGCACAACTGCACACACAACAAGGAGACGACGCAGAATGCATCATCAGAGAGGGTGTTCAGCATGGTTAGAAAAATAGTGACAGAGAAT
The DNA here is from genome assembly GCF_033978685.3 of Nerophis lumbriciformis. Taxonomy (NCBI): domain Eukaryota; kingdom Metazoa; phylum Chordata; class Actinopteri; order Syngnathiformes; family Syngnathidae; genus Nerophis; species Nerophis lumbriciformis. The sequence continues at coordinate 12,466,749 of NC_084556.2, read as the reverse complement.
AGAACAAGGATGGACAATTCAACCCTTAACTCAACAATGAGTAGATGAGTGTTATGTGTGTGTATATGTGTAAATAAATGAACACTGAAATTCAAGTATTTCTCTTATTTATATATATATATATATATATATATATATATATATATATATATATATATATATATATATATAGCTAGAATTCACTGAAAGTCAAGTATTTTTTATTTATATATATACAGTATATATGAAATACTTGACTTTGTGAATTCTAGCTGTAAATATACTCCTCCCCTCTTAACCACGCCCCTTCTCCCGACCACGCCCCTCCCGAAATCGGAGTTCTCAAGGTTGGCAAGTATGCTACACATGAAGTACACGTTTGTGTACTTATGGACTAAGTACATCATATCAAAAGATGTTTTTTAGTTTTTATTCTAATTAGGGTCCAATAAGCCCAAATAGCAAAGAGAAATAAAAAAAGCATGTAAACAAACAGCTTGGGCCTTAAGAGGTTAAAGAAACATTTGAAAACTTCTCTTTTTAGTAAAGCTTTTAGTTAATGCACCTTTTAACTATCATTTATAATCCACTTTGTATGCTTTTTATGATGTTGCCCCTGTTGTTTTAAATTGAATTGTTGTTTTACTTTACGTATGTTTTGTACAGCGCTTTGTGATTTTATCTGTGAAAAGCGCATTATAAATAAAATGTACTTACTTACTTTCCAATAGCTTTCTAAATATACCTTTCAAAAACAAATTATTATGTTGTGTCTGGTTGTTTTTACTCACATATCGAAATAAATATTTTTAAAATAATAAAAATATTGGTACTTTTCTAATTGTCTAATTGTCTTAACGTCTCGAAAACACATGCCACAGGTTTTATTTTGCAGATTTTTTTTTTGGTAATATTTTTTATTTTTTAGTCATGGCTTTTGAACGCAAAGACAAATAAAAGACATAAAAGGTAAGTGAACATACCATCAACACGCAGCATATTAACGTGTTTGCGGTGTCGCTCCTGCGCCTCTCTTGCTCGAGAGAGTTCCTCCTCGTAAGACGCTATCGTTCTCTCAAACAGCTGGAATATTTCATCGGCTGCCGCCATTAGTCTCTTCCTCACCAACTCTCTCAACATTTTCATTTTCAGCAAGTAAACTAATAAAACACTGGAAGCCTCGCTAAATTTTTGAGCTCTTCTTCACCTTCACCTTCCAGTTTCCGCTTTTTTTTTCTTCTTCGACGGGAGTTTGACTGTGATGTCACACTACTGCCACCCTGCGGCGGGATTGAACACTGCTCAAGTGAAAGAGGTGACAATTTAAAACACATGTATAGGGTGTGCTGGTATAAAGCAGTGTTTTTCAACCTTTTTTGAGCCAAGGCACATTTTTTTTACGTTGAAAAAATCCGAAGGCACACCACCAGCAGAAATCATTAAAAAAACAAACTCAGTTGACAGTAAAAAAATCGTTGTCGCAATTGTTGGATATGACTTCCGAAAGGGACAAGCGGGAGAAAATGGATGGATGGACTTTAAACCATAACCAACCATGCATCAATATAGCTCTTGTCTCAAAGTAGGTGTACTGTCATGACCTGTCACATCACGCCCTGACTTATTTTGAGTTTTTTTGCTGTTTTCCTGTGTAGTGTAATTAGTTCTTGTCTTGCGCTCCTATTTTGGTGGCTTTTTCTCTTTTTTTGGTATTTTCCTGTAGCAGTTTCATGTCTTCCTTTGAGCGATATTTCCCGCATTTTTTTTTTTTTTAGCAATCAAGACTATTTAAGTTGTCTTTGTGGAGACATTGTTGATTGTCATGTCATGTTCGGATGTACATTGTGGATGCCTCTTTGCTCCACAGTAAGTCTTTGCTGTCGTCCAGCATTTTGTTTTTGTTTACTTTGTAGCCAGTTCAGTTTTAGTTTAGTTCTGCATAGCCTTCCCTAAGCTTCAATGTCTTTTCTCAGAGGCCTACTGAAACCCACTACTACCGACCACGCAGTCTGATTGTTTATACATCAATGATGAAATCTTAACATTGCAACACATGCCAATACGGCCGGGTTAGCTTACTAAAGTGCAATTTTAAATTTTGCGCGGAATATCCTGCTGAAAACGTCTCGGTATGATGACGTCTGCGCGTGACGTCACGAATTGTAGAGGACATTTTGGGACAGCATGGTGGCCAGCTATTAAGTCGTCTGTTTTCATCGCAAAATTCCACAGTATTCTGGACATCTGTGTTTGTGAATCTTTCGCAATTTGTTCAATGAACAATGGAGACAGCAAAAAAGAAAGCTGTAGGTGGGAAGCGGTGTATTGCGACAGGTGTTGTGCCGGATAACGCACCCCCTGACTGTTGTGTCGGATAACACAGCCAGTGTTTCATTGTTTACATTCCCGAAAGATGACAGTCAAGCTTTACCATTAGCCTGTGGAGAACTGGGACAACAGAGACACTTACCAGGAGGACTTTGAGTTGGAAACGCAGACACGGTACAGTGAGTACGCATGCAGCTGCGGCTTTCAAACATTTGATCGCTTGCTCATACGTGCGTGTCGCTATGTGCATGTCACGTACGTAACTTTGGGGACTTTGGGGAAATATATGTGCTGTATGAACTTTGGGGAGGTGAACGGTACTTTGGGGTGTGGGATTGAGTGTGTTGTGAAGGTGTTTGAGTTATAATAAAGTGTGTCTTGTGTTTATTTACTGTTTTAGTCATTCCCGGCTGAATATCAGGTCCCACCCGCCTCTCACAGCATCTCCCCTATCTGAATCGCTCCCACTGCCCTCTAGTCCTTCACTCTCACTTTCCTCATCCACAAATCTTTCATCCTCGCTCAAATGAATGGGGAAATCGTCGCTTTCTCAGTCCGAATCGCTCTCGCTGCTGGTGGCCATGATTGTCAACAATGTGCGGATGTGAGGAGCTCCACAACCTGTGACGTCACGCTACTCATCTGCTACTTCCGGTACAGGCAAGGCTTTTTTATCAGCGACCAAAAGTTGCAAACTTTATCGTCGATGTTCTCTACTAAATCCTTTCAGCAAAAATATGGCAATATCGCAAAATGATCAAGTATGACACATAGAATGGACTTGCTATCCCCGTTTAAATAAGAACATCGCATTTCAGTAGGCCTTTAAGGGCACTCACCTTTTGTTTTTATTTTTGGTTTAAGCATTAGACACTTTTTTACCTGCACACTGCCTCCCGCTGTTTCCGAAATCTACAAAGCAATTAGCTACCGGCTGCCACCTACTGATATGGAAGAGTATTACACGGTTACTCTGCCGAGCTCTAGACAGCACCGACCACTCAACCACAACACATCATTTGCAGACTATAGAACGTGACAAGCGGTAGAAAATGGATGGATGGATGGAATTACTGGTTTGCAAAAAATATTTTTAACCCAAATAGGTGAAATTAGATAATCTCCCACGGCACACCTGACTGTATCTCGCGGCACACAGTGGTTGAAAAACACTAGTATAAAGTATCTAATAAATGTATATATATTTATATAGTTAAAACATATTTATGTCATAATTTTAGAAAAATATTATCAGCATAAAAAATTTATTAATTAAATAATGAATCATCATATACCTACATACAGTGGGAGTGAAAGGATGATTCAACAGGATATACACTGAGCTGCTGGCAGGAAAATAAGTGTTTTTTTTGTTTCTCTTTTTTTTGTCACCGCAAAGGTGTGGATGAGATTTGAAGTTCTTATATAGAAAATGGCAGTGCTGCCAAACACTGCAGGTAGTGCAGGCAGATCTCGGGAGGTTTGATGGAAGTACACGGTGCGAAACTATGTGCTTGATCAACTCCACCAAGCACCTCTCTGCATGGGAGGAGAGGATAAATGGAGAAGATAGTGGCAGACTACGGGACAGAAAAAGAAGTAAAACTGTGATGTATTGTAAAAAAAAAAATAGTCTTAGGCCACCACTGGCATTGTTGTTTTATTTCATGCAATATTTATTGACTTTGATATATTCCAAAGGGTCCAACAAATAACAAATTGTAGGAAAACCAAAGCATTGTTTCCGTAAAAAACAAAGTCAATCTAATCAGTCTATTCCACAAACCTAAAAACATGAGCACAAAACACATTTTATTGAGAATAAATATAGTTTCACATGAGGAAACTATGCAACATACATATACATGATGAAGAAAATCACTTTTACCTTAAGGTAGCAATGGAAGGAAGTTCTTCTTGAATCTAATGGTGTTTCTCACCTTCTTTATCAACATGCTGGCATGTGTTATATCCAAGAACTGAACTCCGTACCTTAATAGGCACGGACCGAATTCCATCGGTACTACGGCATCACGTAAAATCAAACTCTGCCCTATTTCAGTACGTTTATTACATGTGAAGTCAAGTCCGGTTGCAGACTAAACGCCGGCTCAAACATTTGGCAGGCAAACAAGCACTCAAGAAGCACTCAGAGAGGACTCAGTCGGACTACCTCTAGGTAGCGGCTAATGTTAAAACACTCAGAAACTCCAAAAACAGAGGGACGTGTACCATTAGTTGTACGCGGGCTCCATCTCGTCGTACACCAACAAAATCACTCGATTAAAGTACAGTGTTTTATTTTCCTATGTTCAAACACAGTGTTATTGTTCAAACTGTGTAATGTTACAGTGGCCAACAATATTAAATATACTGGTTTAATATGCCTTGCCTTGTTTTGAATGAATACTTAGGCCTACTACTTTACTGTATTTTAATGTAGGTCATTATGGTGGTACTCGGAGAGCCAAGTTTTGTCTGAGATGGTACTTGGTGAAAAAAGTTTGAGAACCACTGATGTAGAGTAAGGCTCTGTCACGCCAAATTTCTTCCCCCGACAAAAACCTTCCCCCCCCATTCACACCCGGGGTCATTTCCTCTTACTTACGTAATTTCCTCTTACTTACGTCATTTCCTCTTACGTCATTGACAGCGATCAATAACACTTCGGCTTTGACTGCCCGTCGCTGGAAGGATACTTGTTTTTTTTATTTTATTTTTTATTTTTTATAATATAGCGTTAACAAAACGTCTGTATTAATCGGACAAATTCACTTGAGTTAAAGTACAGACATTTAACAGTATTATATATTAATTAATATTTTTTGCACGTTACCACGAAGACAGAAGTTCCCAGCAGCGGCCCTGACACTCCGCCTGGAATTTTTCGAAGCCTGCTGGTGTTTGACATAAGTCCCCTGGGAAAGATAAAGACAAATGCCACCTACTCAGCGGCCTAGTGGTTAGAGTGTCCGCCCTGAGATCGGTAGGTTGCGAGTTCAAACCCCGGCCGAGTCATACCAAAGACTATAAAAATGGGACCCATTACCTCCCTGCTTGGCACTCAGCATCAAGGGTTGGAATTGGGGGTTAAATCACCAAAAATGATTCCCGGGCGCGGCCACCGCTGCTGCTCACTGCTCCTCTCACCTCCCAGGGGGTGATCAAGGGTGATGGGTCAAATGCAGAGAATAATTTCGCCACACCGCTGTCAATGACGTAAGAGGAAATGACGTAAGTAAGAGGAAATGACGTAAGAGGAAATGACCCCGGAAGTGAATAGAGGGGAAGGTTTTTGTAGGGGGAAGAAATTTGGCGTGACAGATCCACTTTCAAAATGGGATAGCTCAATGCTAATCTACATTGGATTTGCCATAGACATGCTACTATTAGTAATAATACTAATAATACATCATTTTACTTATAAGACGACTGTCTGGGCATTCAAGGACACCGTACAAAATCAAAACAATAAAATCTATTGGATAAAAACAACAACAACAACAACATAGATTGATAACATTTACAGTGAATAAGCAGTCAGGAATAGGTGTGTTTTGAGTCTTGATTTAAAGAGGGATATTATCGATTGTATTGTATCATATGTCCCGGCAAGAAATCTGCGTTCAAAGAACTCCGGCTTATTAGTGATTCCCAGAGCCCAAAAAAAGTCTGCGGGCGAAAGAGCGTTTTCTATTCGGGCTCCAGTACTATGGAATGCCCTCCCGGTAACAATTAGAGATGCTACCTCAGTAGAAGCATTTAAGTCCCATCTTAAAACTCATTTGTATACTCTAGCCTTTAAATAGACCCCCCTTTTAGACCAGTTGATCTGCCATTTCTTTTCTTTTCTCCTCTGCTCCCCTCTATCTTGTGGAGGGGGGGGGGGGGGGGCACAGGTCCGGTGGCCATGGATGAAGTGCTGGCTGTCCAGAGTCGGGACCCGGGGTGGACCGCTCGCCTGTGCATCGGCTGGGAACATCTCTGCGCTGCTGACCCGTCCCCGTTCGGGATGGTGTCCTGCTGGCCCCACTATGGACTGGACTCTTACTATTATGTTGGATCCACTATGGACTGGACTCTCACAATATTATGTCAGACCCACTCGACATCCATTGCATTCGGTCTCCCTTGGAGGGGGGGGGGGGGTTACCCACATATGCGGTCCTCTCCAAGGTTTCTCATAGTCATTCACATCGACGTCCCACTGGGGTGAGTTTTTCCTTGCCCTTATGTGGGCTTTGTACCGAGGATGTCGTTGTGGCTTGAGCAGTGCTCAACAAAAGACTAGATTCAGCGTAATGGCAAAGACTACTCACTGACTGGGCAACACACGGCAGCCATCTAACGTCTTGGAATTGCAACAGTACCCAAAGTCTACTAAATAATACTTGCATATGAGACTGTAAGAAAAACTAAATATAATAACTGGGCAGCACAGTTATTGTAATCAGCTCACTGTTACATTTTAAAATTAAATTAGATTTGTCACCGATTCGTAACCTTTATGGACAGAATTTCTAGGCGCAGTCAGGGCGTTGAGGGTATCTGGTTTGGTGGCTGCAGGATTAGGTCTCTGCTATTTGCAGATGATGTGGTCCTGATGGCTTCATCTGGCCAAGATCTGCAGCTCTCACTGCAGAGTGTGAAGCGACTGGGATGAGAATCAGCACCTCCAAGTCCGAGTCCATGGTTCTCGCCCAGAAAAGGGTGGAGTGCCATCTCCGAGTTGGGGAGGAGATCTTGCCCCAAGTGGAGGAGTTCAAGTACCTCGGAGTCTTGTTCACGAGTGAGGGAAGAGTGGATCGTGAGATCGACAGGCGGATCGGTGCGGCGTCTTCAGTAATGCGGACGCTGTATTGATCCGTTGCGGTGAAGAAGGAGCTGAGCCGGAAGGCAAAGTTCTCGATTTACCGGTCGATCTACGTTCCCATCCTCACCTATGGTCATGAGCTTTGGGTCATGACCGAAAGGACAAGATCACGGGTACAAGCGGCCGAAATGAGTTTCCTCCGCCGGGTGGCGGGGCTCTCCCTTAGAGATAGGGTGAAAAGTTCTGTCATCCGGGAGGAGCTCAAAGTAAAACCGCTGCTCCTCCACATCGAGAGGAGCCAGATGAGGTGGTTCGGGCATCTGGTCAGGATGCCACCCAAACGCCTTCCTAGGGAGGTGTTTCGGACACGTCTGACCGGGAGGAGGCCACGGGGAAGACCCAGGACACATTGGGAAGACTATCTCTCCCGGCTGGCCTGGGAACGCCTCGGGATCCCCCGAGAGAAGCTGGACGAAATGGCTGGGGAGAGGAAAGTCTGGGCTTCCCTGCTTAGGCTGCTGCCCCCGCGACCCGACCTCGGATAAGCGGAAGAAGATGGATGGATGGATGGATGGATTTAACAAAATAACATGCATGAACACACAAAAAAAGTATTAAGAATTGGTATTGTTGAGTACCGGTATCGATTCCAAGGTACCGGGAATTGGTGCTATATCGGTTCAAGTGTGAAAGTTACCCATCCTGAGTGCTCACATGACTTTCTTTATGTTTACATCAACTAATGCTTTGCAAGTAGGGATGTCAAACTAATTGTGTTTTGATTTTGATTTTTATTAAGGATCCCCATTAGCTGGTTGCCTCAACAACCCACTTGTCTTCCTGGGGTCCACAATTCAATACAATTACAAGTAAAAGCATATAATTATAACTACACAATACATAAAAAAATAAAAAAATAAAAGCATCAATAAGAAAACAAGCAAAGAATTTACTTTCAATTTAATTTAAGTTTAATTTCTCAGGTTTGGACATTGTGTCCTATAAGGTCCCAAACAGGCCATCATTCTACTTTTCCTTCCATACAGAAAAGGAGGCCTTTAAATATCAATAAAACTTGACTCCATCGCTCATTTACCTCTCTTTTGTCCAAGATGAGTTATTTTTGGCACATTTGGTCACCGTTAGAATTGTGCGCCTCCCATCTTTCCTCACGCTTTGAATCATCTCGGCACTCGACAGCCCGTCTTATTCCACTTAATACCCAAAACAAAATGGAAAGTGCTGCAGAGGGTAATTGAATTTGAGTTCTGGTGTTGTCGTAATTGCCTTCTTTTGTAGCCTCTCTGCTGTAATCCTGCTGTCTCCGCCTGACTGCATGAGTGGATTTACATATTGAGTTCCTTTTATTGCGGCTCGCCGAGCCAAATTAAGAAGCATAAAAAAAAGATCAAATAGTTTTATCTAAATGCAGAACATTTTAGAAGTCATGAAAAGAACATTCCTTGAGAACATTTATATCCTTTTTAATTCCTCTAATTACATTTGCTGTCAGTCTTCGATATGACTTCTGCACAGCTCATGAATTAGTGGCCACGTGTTAGCGGCTGCTTTAGCTCGGCTAAAATAATCGGCCACCCAAACGGAGGTTTCGAAAACCTCGCTAAATGTCAGCGTGCAACACCTCCTGGAATAGTGTGATGGAAAAAGTGGGCAAAAATCCTTTTAGCAGGCATTTTTTATCCATTGTTCATTCATAAATCCCCAGTGAGCAGCAATAAAGTAAATAAAAGCACCAAAGAATATAATATTGCTCAAAAATGCATCACAGCACATCAAAGTAATCTCCAAGAACTGTGCAAATACACCCTCTAGAGCAGTGGTTGTCAAACGGGGGTTCGCGTACCCCTGGGGGTACTTGAAGGTATGCCAAGGGGTACGTGAGATTTTTTTTTAAATATTCTAAAAATTCAAAAATCCTTTATAAATATATTTATTGAATAATACTTCAACAAAATATGAATGTAAGTTCATAAACTGAACATCAAATCAAGTAGGCTATTCCATTCATTACAATGCAACAATGCAATATTCAGTGTTGACAGATAGATTTTTTTGTGGACATGTTCCATAAATATAAATGTTAAAGATTTATTTTTTTGTGAAGAAATGTTTAGAATTAAGTTCATGAATGCAGATGGATCTCTATTACAATCCCCAAAGAGGGCACATTATGTTGATGATTACTTCTATGTGTAGAAATCTTTATTTATAATTGAATCACTTGTTTATTTTTCAACAAGTTTTTTCCAAATAGTTCAAGAAAGACCACTACAAATGAGCAATATTTTGCACTGTTATACAATTTAATAAATCAGAAACTGATGACATAGTGCTGTGTTTTACTTCTTTATCTCTTTTTTTCAACCAAAAATGCTTTACTCTGATTAGGGGGTACTTGAATTAAAAAAATGTTCACAGGGGGTACATCACTGAAAAAAGGTTGAGAACCACTGCTCTAGAGTGGTGTTTTTCAACCTTTTTTGAGCCAAGGCACATTTTTTGCGTTGAAAAAATTCGGAGGTACACCACCAGCAGAAATCATTAAAAAACGAAACACAGTTGACAGTAAAAAGTTTAAAGTCAATTGTTGGGTATGACTTTAAACCATAACCAAGCGTGCATCAATGTTGCTCTTGTCTCAAAGTAGGTTATTCTGTCACCACCTGTCACATCACGCCCTGACTTATTTTGAGTTTTTTGCTGTTTTCCTGTGTGTAGTGTTTTAGTTCTTGTCTTGCGCTCTAATTTGGTGGCTTTTTCTCTTTTTTTGGTATTTTCCTGTAGAAGTTTCATGTCTTCCTTGACCGCTATTCCCCACACCTGCTTTGTTTTAGCAATCAAGAATATTTCAGTTGTTTTTATCCTTCTTTGTGGGGACATTGTTGATTGTCATATCATGTTCGGATGTACTTTGTGGACGCCGTCTTTGCTCCACAGTAAGTCTTTGCTGTCGTCCAGCATTCTGTTTTTGTTTACTTTGTAGCCAGTTCAGTTTTAGTTTCGTTCTGCATAGCCTTCCCTAAGCTTCAATGCCTTTTCTTAGGGGCACTCACCTTTTGTTTATTTTTGGTTTAAGCATTAGATACCTTTTTACCTGCACGCTGCCTCCCGCTGTTTCCGACATCTACAACGCAATTAGCTACCGGCTGCCACCTACTGATATGGAAGAGTATTACACAGTTACTCTAACGAGCTCTTGGCAGCACCAATACTCAACAACAACACATAATGTGCAGACTATAATTACTGGTTTGCAAAAAATATTTTTAACCCAAATAAGTGAAACTAGATGATCTCCCACGGCACACCAGATTGTATCTCGCGGCACACTAGTGTGCCACGAGATACAATGCACAGTGGTTAAAAAACACTGCTCTAGAGGATAGGAGTAGCATATAGGTTCCCCGCCAATCAAGGTTTGCACTCTACAATGATGTGTATGTCAATTAATCATTGTTCACTTGCTATGTTTTTTTTTTGTACAGCACTTGCTTGTGCATGAAAAGTGCTATATGAATAAAGTTTGATTTTGATGATAAATCAATGCCTCAACTTAAATAAATTCATCTTTTTTTTTTAACCCCAGCTAAACACAATAGGTAAGTAAGCAAGAACGTTTTATTCACAGAGCTCACAAAGTGTTTCACATGGTTAAAATAAAAACAGCCCAAACAAAACAAGCATATATCATGATGCAACAACAAAGACATTGCAAATATAAGAATACATATGATGTTAAAATTAATTAAAACAATCATTATTATAAAAAAAAAAAATGGAATGCACGCTTAAACAAGGTGTTATCTACAGTATTTCGTTCTGATTGAATGAAATAATGACTTACTCTACCATAATAATAATACATGTTTAGGAAAATAATTGATTAACTTTGACTTATATTATTTATGTACCATTCATGAAACTAGTAAATAATTTATTTTTTTTGGCAGCAGTCACATGTTATTTAAAAGGGAAATTTTACATCATTAATTTGTATCATTCAATCCATCCATCTATCCATTTTCTACCGCCTGTCCCTTTTGAATTTAATTTTTTTTAAATGTTTTCCCACTTAAGAAATCATGGAAATCAAATGAGTCCGTTCCAAAGTTAAAGTTAAAGTGCCAATGATTGTCACACACACACACCCGGTATGGCAAAATTATTCTCTGCATTTGACCCATCACTCTTGATCACCCCCTGGGAGGTGAGGGGAGTCATCACGCCCGGGAATCATTTTGGTGATTTAACCCCCAATTCCAACCCTTGATGCTGAGTGCCAAGCAAGCAGGTAACGGGTCCCATTTTTATAGTCTTTGGTATGACTCGGCCGGGGTTTGAACTCACAACCTACCGAGCTCAGGGTGGACATTCTAACCACTAGGCCACTAGCTTATTTACTTTTCTTTACTCATTGTGTTTCTAATTCAGTGAGCAAAATACTTTACAATTTATTATACACACACACACACACACACACACACACACACACACACACACACACACACACACACACACACACACACACACACACACACACACACACACACACACAATAATCATAAAATGTTGACTACTATAAATATAACAATGTATACAATATTTCTTAAAAATTGAATAAAATGACATTGTAATTTGAATTTTGAATCATTTTATTTCATTACTTTACCAAAACATTAAGCAGTTGTAAAATGCCTCAGATTTCCTCAAATAGTGGTAAAGGGGGGTATTTTCATTCAACTACAGAGAGCACCAGGCGTTCAGTGAAGGTAAGGTGTCCACAGTACTAGAGAGGAGACCTTTTTATGTACACATAAGTTTATAATAAGAGTTTAGTTTATAGTTTTTTTCATTAAAAATGTATACTTATGAAAATACATACTATATTATATATTAGTATCTTAATAAGTACTTTAAAAATGATAATCAAATTCATATTTATATATATAATAATTTCTTCAAAATGTAAATGTTCTCACTTTTCTTAAACTACATGCACACAAAATTTAAAAAAATAAATTAAATCTGATTAAATGAGGGTGACAGTTTGACTCTGGAACGGATTAATTAGATTTGCTGTGGGGAAAAAATACAAAAATAAATATTTGAATGATACAAGTTAACAATGTGTAAAAATGACAAGTGATTGCTGACCAGCGTCTGAAACTCCAAATAAATAAATTGAGTGGAAATCAAGTGAGAAATATCCATCCATTTTCTACCGCTTGTCCCTTTTGGGGTTGCGGGGGGGGGGGTTGGAGCCTATCTCAGCTGCATTCGGGCGGAAGGCGGGGTACACCCTGGACAAGTCCCCTCCTCATCGCAGGGCCAACACAAATAGACAGACAACATTCACACAAATATGACATTATTAATTGATTACATATCGCCACAAATCATAGCAAACCAAAGATACTGTGCTAGAATGCCCCCTAGTGGCTGTGGATGTAATAGGTATGACGTCGTGCTAAAACAAGTGCAACATTTTCTTTTTTAAGTTGGAATCCTTGAGCAGTGGCGTTGCTAATAAGCAGAATTAAAAAGCGTAGCAATACATTACAAAAAAACGTGATTTTTAATGAAACATGCTCGTAAAAATGTTGGCGTGTGCATGCACACAAGAAAATCAGCCTGTTTGCTCTTCTCACCCGAATTAGTTGTAGCTCAGCGATTCAGTTCTGCGCTCATTTGTTATCGGCGATGACGAGAAGGAAAGTCGATGATGTTTCCAGCAATATTACAGGATGTTGGCATCCTAGGAGTTGGTTGGCTCGCCGTCAACATCTTTAAATTACGATTCACGCCAAGTTCATCACCTCATTTAATGCCACGATCAATCAGGATGGATTCTGGCAACAACATTCATCCTACGCTCAATTTGCTTGCATTAAGAAGTGCTAATAAGCAATGTTTATTGCAACGTGTGACACAGCCACCAATCTCAAAGGGCTTCTTTGCTTTTTTAATGTACACTTACAGTAGTAGCCATAACATTATCTAATAAGATATATTTAATACAAGAGCGGGAAAACTATTTATTTTTGTAATATTATGAAAGCAGCAGATGACATAATTAAGTTGCAAAATAATTACAATAAATTGTAAATTATGAATTTATTTTGGAAATAGGTCAAATATGATGATTTGATTCTAATTTGTTTACTTAAAAAGAAAAAAAAAAGTCATAACAGTATGAGAAATAAGTCGACTAATAATGTATTTGTAATATATAAAAATGTGTTTTGTAAGAAAAAAGTTTTTGCCTAATTTTACAAAAAAATCATTATACTATACTCATAGTTTTATTAAATAGAAGAAAATGCAATAAACTAATAATACAGATGCAATATTGAAAAAATTTCAACATTTACGAAAATAAAGTTAGAATATTAAGGTTGACTAGTGTTAAATGGTTCACAAAAAAAGTCTGTCAATAAAAATGTATTTTTGTTTTCCTGTGTTTTATTATGATTATAAAAGCATGATCAACACATTATTATTAAATAATTACAAAGAAAAAGTTGCAATAGTATGAGAAAAAAACACAATCCTGATAAATCCGGATTTTCTTTTTTAGGAAAAAGTTACACAAATGAAAGAAAGATATCATAATACTGTCAGAAAAAAAAAAAAAAAAAAATAATAATAATAATAAATAATAAAAGAATAAAGTTGTTATGAAAAAAATCTCATCAAAAATTTTATGGAAAATAAAAGTAATTTTTACCTGAAAAATATAATCATAACCTGATTGCACAATTTTATTGTAATTATTTTATTACATCATTGAACAAGAATAAAGTAAAAAAAAAAAAAAAAAAAAAGTTAATACATTTTTTTTTTTTTTTGCCCAAAGTATTTTTCCTGTGTTTTGTTTCTATTATATGATCTACAATTTAAAGGCAATGATCACAAAATCATTTGTTGATCTTAAAATATGTCAAAGTAAAAAAAAACAAAAAAAACCCCAGCAGAATAAAGATATTGTAGTGATTATAAAGAAAAACAATCTTAATGTCTTTTAGGGAAAAGTTAAAATTGAACAACTTTTTTTTTGTTGGATTATGAAAGAAAGCAGTATCAGAATTTTAAAAGAAAAGTAATTTATACCAGAAAAATTTAAATTGTACATGAAATATATAATTATACAATTTAATACTCTTTTTTTTTAACTATTAAACAAGAATACAGTTGAAAAAGAAAGCTTAACAATAATTTTAAATATAGAGCTGAATATTGGTAAATTCTTCACAAATAAGTTTGATTAAAAAAAATAGCTATCTTAAAGGAGAACTGCACTTTTTACTTTTATTTTGCCGATCTTTCACAATCATTACGAGAGACATCACGACAGATGGATTTTTAAAATGCATTCTAACTTGTAAATAAACGTAAATAAATGTCCACTTACAGAGGTCCACTATTCCGCCCATGAAACCCAATAAAAAAACAATCCAAAAAGTGCCAACAATACTGCATTTACATTTCGTGACTTAAATATTAAGCAAGTATGAATGATATTGTTATTATAAGCGCTAACACAGAAATGATATATAGAGCCAACATGATCACTACCGTGTGTCCCTATGTTTACATTGTCCAGTACGCTGCTGCTTTCTCGCTTCTTTTATTGTAGATCATAAATCGTGTCTCTCACCTGGATAGAAGAAGTCTGAGTAGGTATTCCAAAAAGTTAGTACACTATACATTTTGGAAATTAATGTGCCACGTATGCTTAAAATGATCAAAATACGGAAATATTAAAATGTTAGTGTAAATCTGCCCATTATTACATTACATATATATTTATATCATGTATATAAAACCTTAATGGAGGTGTTTGGATGTTTTTTTTTAAAAGGACTTTGTAGGCAGAACTGCTCGGCTCCTATCGGCTCCATTGTAGGCGGACTTTTGACTGCCAAGAACAATGTTAACTTGGCTGTTGTGTTATGGTCATCAAAGCAAATAGTTACTGTATATACATAATTGATCATGAATTTATTTAATATTCAGGACATGTCGAGGGTCAATAAAAACTAGCTGCGGGCTGAAAATGGGCCCTGGGCTTGTTCTGTTTTTATTTCTGCTCATATCCATGTTGAAAAAAATCAAAGGCAAACATCACAACATCATTCTACGGTCTTTCAAATTGTACTGCGATACTGGCCCTCTATTTACTTGGTATCCCACCTCTACTGAATGATGCCAGAATAAAAATGACCGCTACTTTTTTCCCCACACTTTGAACCCTGGCACGGTGGTACAGGGGTTAGTGCTGGTGCCTCACAATAAGAAGGTCCTGGAGTTTGCATGTTCTCCCCGTGACTGTGTGGGTTCCCGTCCGTAGCGTTTCTACTCTTATGGATTCTTCATTCAACGTTTGTAAGTTTTACAATAAAACTAAAATTGTTTATACTTACTAAACCGTCCCATGTGTGATGTCTGTAGAGGTGTTTTCATGCATATTTGTACGTGCTATCGTAATGTCATGACGCTAACGTGGTTAGCATTAGCTACAAGTGTCAGTATTATTAACTTACAACTGCATTCTTTCTGTATTGTTTCAGTTTCTCAAATTCCTCAGTAAATTCACCAAGACGTCCCCGTGGAGTTATTGAGTCTGTTTAGCTGATTGGAGAGCTAGCTTCCGCAGCTAGTGGGTCCATGACGATGACTTATGTTTTGTTTGATCAGCCGTTTTACTGCCTTTTACAGGCACCGTTTGGAAACAATTACGGTATGTAAATAAACTTTCTGTGTAAATAACTCAATTTGCAACGTATATATATATATATATGCAGCTTATAGTCCGTTGTGGCTAATATATGGAAAACAAAAATTATTCTAAAATTGAGTGAGTGGGGCTTATATCTCAATGCTCTAGACCAGTGGTCCCCAACATTTTTGTAGCTGTGGACCGGTCAACGCTTGAAAATGTGTCCCACGGACCGGGGGAGGTGGATTTGTTTTCATTTTTTTTATTTTAATTTTATTTTTTTATTTATTTTTTTCTCATAAAGAAATACAATCATGTGTGCTTACGGACTGTATCCTTGCACACTGTATTGGTCTATATTGATATATAATGTAGGGACCAGAAATATTAATAACAGAAAGAAACAACCCTTTTGTGTGAATGAGTGTAAATGAGTGTAAATGAGGGAGGGAGGATTTTTGGGTTGGTGCACTAATTGTAAGTGTATCTTGTGTTTTGTATGTTGATTTAATTACAAAAAAAAAAATAAAAAATTAAATTAAATTTCTTGTGCGGCCCGGTACCAATCGATCCACGGACCGGTACCACTGCTCTAGACTACTGCAGCGCACTTCTTGTCGGGATCCCCAGCAAGAACATCCAGAAGCTGCAATACATACAGAATGGTGCTGCTAGAATCCTGATGAGAGTGCGGAAATATGACCATATCACACCAATTCTCAAATCCCTTCACTGGCTTCCTGTTCCACTCAGGATTGAATACAAAGTCTCCCTACTAACTCATCAGTGCCTCCATGGAAATGCCCCCCTCTACCTCAAAGAACTACTCACCCCCAAATCCTCCACTCGACACCTCTGCTCCGGACAGGCTAACCTCCTCCAACCTCCG
>NC_084556.2:12417500-12445000 GCF_033978685.3 Nerophis lumbriciformis | reverse complement strand
TTTGTGTTGCAGAATATTGGTTGTGAAATGACCAAATTTCAATGGTCAAATCAACGTCAGAACCGAACATTGATTAAACGTTGCCAAAAAGCATTATGTTTCAACGTTGTGTTTGTGTTGTAAAATGACCAAAATTCAATGGTCAAATCAAAGTCTCAACCTGACATTGAATAAACGTCGTAGAAAAAGCATGTTGTATTTGTGTTGCAGAATATTGGTTGTAAAATGACCAAATTTCAATGGTCAAATCAACGTCAGAACCGAACATTGATTAAACGTTGCCAAAAAGCATTATGTTTCAACGTTGTGTTTGTGTTGTAAAATGACCAAAATTCGAAGGTCAAATCAAAGTCTCAACCTGACATTGATCAAACGTCGTGAAAAAAGCATGTTTTATTTGTGTTGTAGAATATTGGTTGAAAAACGATCAAATCAACGTCAGAACCGTACATTGATTAAACGTTGCCAAAAAGCATTATGTTTCAACGTTGTATTTGTGTTGTAAAATGACCATCATTCAACGGTCAAATCAAAGTCTCAACCTGACATTGAATAAACGTCGTAGAAAAAGCATGTTGTATTTGTGTTGCAGAATATTCGTTGGAAAATGACCAAATTTCAATGGTCATATCAACGTCAGAACCGAACATTGATTAAACGTTGCCAAAAAGCATTATGTTTCAACGTTGTATTTGTGTTGTAAAATGACCAAAATTCAAAGGTCAAATCAAAGTCTCAACCTGACATTGAATAAACGTCGTGAAAAAAGCATGTTTTATTTGTGTTGCAGAATATTGGTTGGAAAATGATCAAATCAACGTCAGAACCGAACATTGATTAAACGTTGCCAAAAAGCATGTTGTTTCAACGCTGTATTTGTGTTGTAAAATGACCAAAATTCAACGGTCAAATCAAAGTCTCAACCTGACATTGAATAAACGTCGTCAAAAAAGCATGTTGTATTTGTGTTGCAGAATATTGGTTGTAAAATGACCAAATTTCAATGGTCAAATCAACGTCAGAACCGAACATTGATTAAATGTTGCCAAAAAGCATTATGTTTCAACGTTGTATTTGTGTTGTAAAATGACCAAAATTCAAAGGTCAAATCAAAGTCTCAACCTGACATTGATAAAACGTCGTCAAAAAAAGCACGTTTTATTTGTGTTGTAGAATATTGGTTGGAAAATGATCAAATCAACGTCAGAACCGAACATTGATTAAACGTTGCCAAAAAGCATGTTGTTTCAACGTTGTATTTGTGTTGTAAAATGACCAAAATTCAACGGTCAAATCAAAGTCTCAACTTGACATTGAATAAACGTCGTCAAAAAAGCATGTTGTATTTGTGTTGCAGAATATTGGTTGTAAAATGACCAAATTTCAATGGTCAAATCAACGTCAGAACCGAACATTGATTAAACGTTGCCAAAAAGCATTATGTTTCAACGTTGTATTTGTGTTGTAAAATGACCAAAATTCAAAGGTCAAATCAAAGTCTCAACCTGACATTGAACAAATGTCGTCAAAAAAGCATGTTGTATTTATGTTGTAGAATATTGGTTGGAAAATGATCAAATCAACGTCAGAACCGAACATTGATTAAACGTTGCCAAATAGCATGTTGTTTCAACGTTGTATTTGTGTTGTAAAATGACCAAAATTCAACGGTCAAATCAAAGTTTCAACCTGACATTGAACAAACGTCGTAGAAAAAGCATGTTGTATTTGTGTTGCAGAATATTCGTTGTAAAATGACCAAAATTCAAAGGTCAAATCAACGTCACAACCTGACATTGAATAAACGTCGTCAAAAAAGCATGTTGTATTTGTGTTGTAGAATATTGGTTGTAAAATGACCAAATTTCAATGGTCAAATCAACGTCAGAACCGAACATTGATTAAACGTTGCCAAAAAGCATTATGTTTCAACGTTGTATTTGTGTTGTAAAATGACCAAAATTCAAAGGTCAAATCAAAGTCTCAACCTGACATTGATCAAACGTCGTCAAAAAAGTATGTTGTATTTATGTTGTAGAATATTGGTTGGAAAATGATCAAATCAACGTCAGAACCGAACATTGATTAAACGTTGCCTAAAAGCATGTTGTTTCAACGCTGTATTTGTGTTGTAAAATGACCAAAATTCAACGGTAAAATCAAAGTTTCAACCTGACATTGAACAAACGTCGTAGAAAAAGCATGTTGTATTTATGTTGCAGAATATTGGTTGTAAAATGACCAAAATTCAAAGGTCAAATCAACGTCACAACCTGACATTGAATAAACGTCGTCAAAAAACCATGTTGTATTTATGTTGCAGAATATTGGTTGGAAAATGATCAAATCAACGTCAGAACCGAACATTGATTAAACGTTGCCAAAAAGCATGTTGTTTCAACGTTGTATTTGTGTTGTAAAATTACCAAAATTCAACGGTCAAATCAAAGTCTCAACCTGACATTGAATAAACGTCGTCAAAAAAGCATGTTGTATTTGTGTTGCAGAATATTGGTTGTAAAATGACCAAAATTTCAATGGTCAAATCAACGTCAGAACCGAACATTGATTAAACGTTGCCAAAAAGCATTATGTTTCAACGTTGTATTTGTGTTGTAAAATGACCAAAATTCAAAGGTCAAATCAAAGTCTCAACCTGACATTGATCAAACGTCGTCAAAAAAGCATGTTTTATTTGTGTTGTAGAATATTGGTTGGAAAATGATCAAATCAACGTCAGAACCGAACATTGATTAAACGTTGCCAAAAAGCAATATGTTTCAATGTTGTATTTGTGTTGTAAAATGACCATCATTCAACGGTCAAATCAAAGTCTCAACCTGACATTGAATAAACGTCGTAGAAAAAACATGTTGTATTTGTGTTGCAGAATATTGGTTGTAAAATGACCAAATTTCAATGGTCATATCAACGTCAGAACCGAACATTGATTAAACGTTGCCAAAAAGCATTATGTTTCAACGTTGTGTTTGTGTTGTAAAATGACCAAAATTCAATGGTCAAATCAAAGTCTCAACCTGACATTGAATAAACGTCGTCAAAAAAGCATGTTGTATTTGTGTTGTAGAATATTGGTTGTAAAATGACCAAATTTCAATGGTCAAATCAACGTCAGAACCGAACATTGATTAAACGTTGCCAAAAAGCATTATGTTTCAATGTTGTATTTGTGTTGTAAAATGACCAAAATTCAACGGTCAAATCAAAGTCTCAACCTGACATTGAATAAACGTCGTCAAAAAAGCATGTTGTATTTGTGTTGCAGAATATTGGTTGGAAAATGACCAAATCAACGTCAGAACCGAACATTGATTAAACGTTGCCAAAAGCATGTTGTTTCAATGTTGTATTTGTGTTGTAAAATGACCAAAATTCAACGGTCAAATCAAAGTTTCAACCTGACATTGAACAAACGTCGTAGAAAAAGCATGTTGTATTTATGTTGCAGAATATTGGTTGTAAAATGACCAAAATTCAAAGGTCAAATCAACGTCACAACCTGACATTGAATAAACGTCGTCAAAAAACCATGTTGTATTTATGTTGCAGAATATTGGTTGGAAAATGATCAAATCAACGTCAGAACCGAACATTGATTAAACGTTGCCAAAAAGCATGTTGTTTCAACGTTGTATTTGTGTTGTAAAATTACCAAAATTCAACGGTCAAATCAAAGTCTCAACCTGACATTGAATAAACGTCGTCAAAAAAGCATGTTGTATTTGTGTTGCAGAATATTGGTTGTAAAATGACCAAAATTTCAATGGTCAAATCAACGTCAGAACCGAACATTGATTAAACGTTGCCAAAAAGCATTATGTTTCAACGTTGTATTTGTGTTGTAAAATGACCAAAATTCAAAGGTCAAATCAAAGTCTCAACCTGACATTGATCAAACGTCGTCAAAAAAGCATGTTTTATTTGTGTTGTAGAATATTGGTTGGAAAATGATCAAATCAACGTCAGAACCGAACATTGATTAAACGTTGCCAAAAAGCATGTTGTTTCAACGTTGTATTTGTGTTGTAAAATGACCAAAATTCAACGGTAAAATCAAAGTTTCAACCTGACATTGAACAAACGTCGTAGAAAAAGCATGTTGTATTTATGTTGCAGAATATTGGTTGTAAAATGACCAAAATTCAAAGGTCAAATCAACGTCACAACCTGACATTGAATAAACATCGTCAAAAAAGCATGTTGTATTTGCCTTGCAGAATATTGATTGTAAAATGACCAAAATTCAAAGGTCAAATCAACGTCACAACCTGACATTGAATAAACGTCGTCAAAAAACCATGTTGTATTTATGTTGCAGAATATTGGTTGGAAAATGATCAAATCAACGTCAGAACCGAACATTGATTAAACGTTGCCAAAAAGCATGTTGTTTCAACGTTGTATTTGTGTTGTAAAATTACCAAAATTCAACGGTCAAATCAAAGTCTCAACCTGACATTGAATAAACGTCGTCAAAAAAGCATGTTGTATTTGTGTTGCAGAATATTGGTTGTAAAATGACCAAAATTTCAATGGTCAAATCAACGTCAGAACCGAACATTGATTAAACGTTGCCAAAAAGCATTATGTTTCAACGTTGTATTTGTGTTGTAAAATGACCAAAATTCAAAGGTCAAATCAAAGTCTCAACCTGACATTGATCAAACGTCGTCAAAAAAGCATGTTTTATTTGTGTTGTAGAATATTGGTTGGAAAATGATCAAATCAACGTCAGAACCGAACATTGATTAAACGTTGCCAAAAAGCATGTTGTTTCAACGTTGTATTTGTGTTGTAAAATGACCAAAATTCAACGGTAAAATCAAAGTTTCAACCTGACATTGAACAAACGTCGTAGAAAAAGCATGTTGTATTTATGTTGCAGAATATTGGTTGTAAAATGACCAAAATTCAAAGGTCAAATCAACGTCACAACCTGACATTGAATAAACGTCGTCAAAAAAGCATGTTGTATTTGTGTTGCAGAATATTGGTTGTAAAATGACCAAATTTCAATGGTCAATTCAACGTCAGAACCGAACATTGATTAAACGTTGCCAAAAAGCATTATGTTTCAACGTTGTATTTGTGTTGTAAAATGACCAAAATTCAAAGGTCCAGGCACACCCCGCTTCGCTGCAGGTCCGCAGGCCACGCCCCCCCACACCTGCTTTTGTCAAAATATTCCGACGTGACCCGAAATATTTCCTCTCCCGTTGATTTTTCTGGCAGTACCTTGCAAATTAGGAAGTTTTCTTTAATGGCTTCTCCATCCACAAAACGCACGTTGGCCAAGAGCTGACAATGTGGGGGGGGGGGGGGGCGTGGTTGGGGGGGGGGCGTGGTTAAGAGGGGAGGAGTATATTTACAGCTAAAATTCACCAAGTCAAGTATTTCATATATATATATATATATATATATATATATATATATATATATATATATATATATATATATATATATATATATATATATATATATATATATATATTTTTTTTTTAATTATATATATTTATATAAATAAAATAAATACTTACATTTCAGTGTTCATTTATTTACACATATACACACACATAACACTCATCTACTAGACTTGATCAAATACACAGTAATGAAAACACAGTTGTTCTACTAACTGTACTGTGCTTGCTGCTTACTAAAAAAACAAAAACAACACTTACCTTTCACTATTTGAGTAGCCTTTGTTCTGCCATTTGCGTACTGGCGAGCGATCTCTGAATCCGGGAACATATCCTTCACGGATTTGTTGTAGACATCCGCAAATGAGAACGGGATGTTGCTTCCAGCTATCAGCATAGCCATCTTTGTCTCGGCATCATGTGTTGCCGTCATTATAACACTTATATAGGGCTTTTAATTCTTTGCGACTCCAGACAGATTTGTTTTTTGTATTTTTGGTCCAATATGGCTCTTTCAACGTTTTGGGTTGCCGACCCCTTTTCTAAATTCAAAAGTCTGATCAATGTGACGTCAAAATATAATCCTTTGACAGCAATGTATTTATTTGTTTATTTTTGAGAGCAATTTAATCAAGAATTCCATTTTAACTTGGGCGACAACTGGCCTACTTCTTAAAGCGCCCTAATACAGAAAACTACATCAGGAGGTTGCCTACAGCCGCAGCTGTTTATACTAATGTTGCCGATTCGAGACTCCGGTAAACTGCAGCCTTTATATTGAATAGTATTGCGTGGAGCAATATTGTCATTGCTGGAATTGTTAATCTTGGTTTTGTTTGGTGAAAAAGCACACACACACACACACACACACACACACACACACACACACACACACACACACACACACACACACACACACACACACACACACACACACACACACACACACACACACACACACACACAGGCGTATTTTCCGAATTGGAGTCAGTGAGTGGGATGAGAGCTCTGCTGCAGTGTTACAGAAGACCAGCCGAGGTGTCAAGCCTTTAAATCCTCTTGTTGGATTTCTATTTATCAAGGCACAAGGAGGTTGTTACAGTACCCCCCCCCCCCCACCACCACCCTTGCCCCCATTCCCATTCCCCAAAAGTCCTCGTCGTCAAGCACACAACAGTGGCCCTTACGATCGCATGGAAGCATAAAGAACAAAAACAATTGTGTGACAAACATGGACACTAACGCTAATCACAGTGGTTCTTAACCTGGGTTCGATCGAACCCTAGGGGTTCGGTGGAGCCTCTGCCGCGGAGGTCAAGACACACCCGATTCATCGTGTAAATAAAAACTTCTCCCTATAGAGTATTATGGATACCCCCGAACAATGTTCACTCTAATTTTCCATCTAATTTGCAAGTGTGTAATTTGTTGTGAGTTTATGCACTGTGTTGGTTTTGTTCTTTGAACAAGGTGATGTTCAGGCACGGTTCATTTTGTGCACGAGTAAAAAAACATATAACTTTGTCTTGAATTGTCAAAAAAAAACCATTTTATTTATTACTAAAGAAGGGTAAGGTGAATGCGCATATTAAACTGGTAGGGTTCGGTACCTCCAACAAGGTTAAGAACCACTGCGCTAATGTAAACAAAGTGTACACCAGGATCAGAGGTGGAAAAGGTGGAGTACATTGTTGTGTAGCACTTTAGAGGCACAGCACACACACAAAACACTAAGAGATGGTAAATATAGACAGGAAGTTAACGACATACTCACTCGTTTTCAAAGCTACGAAAGATTTTTTTTTTTTTTGGTTGTTTTAATAATACAAGTAGTTTATTTCTTCTTACACTTGTGCACAAAAAACAGTTACCATTAGTGTCAAGAAAGAAAAAAAAATTGGTTTTAGAGTTTAATATTGGCGCTTTGAGCATTGGCCAATATACCGATATTGGTCAAATATGGTATCAGCACAAATAATATATCTTTTTATTACGTAGTTTGGAATGAAATGAAAGGTTTAATATTAAACATCTGGAAAGGATACATGCTGTCTTAAAGGGGACTGCACTTTTTTGGGGGAGTTTTACTTATCATATACAATCATTATCAAAGTCCTCTAAAACTATTTCAAAACTAGGGGTGTGGGAAAAAATCGATTCGAATTCAAATTGCGATTTTCATTTTTTTTTAAATCGATTTTTTTTTTCTCCCCTTTTTTTTTTCTTTTTTTTTTTCCCTTTTCTTTTTTTTAATTAATAAATCCAACAAAACAATACACAGCAATACCATAACAATGCAATCCAATTCCAAAACCAAACCTGACCCAGCAACACTCAGAACTGCAATAAACAGAGCAATTGAGAGGAGACACAAACACGACACAAAACAAACCAAAAGTAGTGAAACAAAAATGAATATTATCAACAACAGTATCAATATTAGTTACAATTTCAACATAGCAGTGATTAAAAATCCCTCATTGACATTATTATTAGACATTTATAAAAAATTAAAAAAATGAACAATAGTAACAATAGTGGCTTACACTTGCATCGCATCTCATAAGCTTGACAACACACTGTGTCCAATATTTTCACAAAGATAAAATAAGTGATATTTTTGGTTCATTTAATAGTCAAAACAAATTTACATTATTGCAATCAGTTGATAAAACATTGTCCTTTACAATTATAAAAGCTTTTTACAAAAATCTACTACTCTGCTTGCATGTCAGCAGACTGGGGTAGATCCTGCTGAAATCCTATGTATTGAATGAATAGAGAATCGTTTTGAATCGGGAAAATATCGTTTTTGAATCGAGAATCGCGTTGAATAGAAAAAAAAATCGATTTTGAATCGAATCGTGACCTCAAGAATCGATATTGAATCGAATCGTGGGACACCCAAAGATTCGCAGCCCTATTCAAAACCCTCTATCAACGTTTTATATACACACTGCAAGTCTATATATAATGTAGTAACAGACACATTCATAACAATATGTAATATGTTCAGTATTTACCGTATTTTGGTTATTTTATGCATTTATGCATATTTTTTCGTCAGCTCATTTATTTTCATTTCCACAGCACAGCACTTCAGACTTCCGATAGTGTGTTGTAATCATGGCAGACTTTGTAACAGACAACGAAGACGACTATCTTTGGACAAACGGGGATTCAAAACCTTATTGATTTACGTGGATGCCGACTTAAACAATTTGAAAAACTTATTCGGGTGTTACCATTTAGTGGTCAATTGTACGGAATATGTACTGTACTGTGCAATCTACTAATAAAAGTTTCAATCAATCAATCAATCTTTTTGAAGCTGAATATACGGAGGATGAACTGCTGGTTATAGAAGAGAGCACAGAGGGTGAAACGTTGGAGCAGATGTAAGTCAAGTGAGTGAGGTTGGCGTGAATTGACGCTACAAATATTGAATTTGGAGCCAAGCTACGCCGACATAAATGGTGTGCTCACCGAGCTGGACCAAACAGACAACTGTCCATTGAGTGAGTCACTATAATATTGATCATCATACATGCAGCACATCATGCATCCACTGTTAAGCTCGCTGTGTACAAACAAAACATGAAATAATACTTCACATATACTGTATTAGGATTATTCATGTTTTTCAGTCAGTACAGATCGGCGTCTTATCACATTGTGTTGTGTATTATAAACTCAAAAGCCATTCAGCTGCTGACGCAAAAGCTAGCTTACCTCTTTCCGTTGCGTAAGTGGAATGGTAATTGTTTTTGGTGACACCTCGTGGCCACAATATGACTGATACAGACACGTTTGTTACTGGATACCTTTTAATACGTTTTTGCCTGGGAGACTGTGTAAGTTATATGTAACTATAAATATTTGATACTTGTTTATATTGTCAGATGTCACGTTTTAGATATATTATAATATTATTCAATTAAGGACACTTGTTTTATATATATATATATATATATATATATATAGCTTGTGTGCTTAGCTGTTGTGTAGGTTCTATCTCCTAGTACAGTAGCCTATAGCCTACTATGTTTACCTTGTGTAAATGACTTCACTAAAATACTTGTGTGACTTATTAACATTTAGATGTTAACTGTCTTTACACAAGATGCAGTACTGCTTGTATCAGAGCAAGGGTCTCGGAAATTTAAGATGCAAGCTGATATAATCCAATATATATATATATATATATATATTTAATTTTTTTTACATTTTTTTTTATTGTATTCCCCCCCCCACTGATATTGGACCAATATCCAGAATCAACAACAGTTTGGAACAGAGTGGTTAAACTTTTCACACCAAGTACCACATAAGATCTATTGTTACATGGCAAGTAGCCCTGTTTTTGATACCTACATACATTTAAATCTCTACTTAAGAACTTTCAGTTTTGGTTGATTTTGACGGCGCCAGTGGACCAAAGCGGTAGTGTTTTGCCAGAAGAAGACCACATTTCCCATGAGGACTAGCGCATGTAGCGTCATACTGACATCATGATGTTAAGTAGCAGACACTATCAAGAAATGATCTTGGATTGCGCTACAAACATAACGCTACTACTAAGAATGTATCGGGGCGGATGCAGTTCCGAAGCAAAGAAAGAGTGGCGGGAGAGATTTTTCAAAGGAAGTAGTGTGCAACTATCACGCTGGTGGTTATTTATTGTTACCACACAAATTCCCGATAGCCAACATTAGCATTATAATTTTGATTTGAGCATCGAAAGTCCCTTACTAGTCCAGCAGGAACATAGCCAAGGCAGCATCGGTCTGAATTTCCTCGTCTTTGAGTTCCCGCCAGCGAGTGAAAGCCGGGGCAATGTTGATCCTGACTGTCCAGTTTTTCTTTTTTTGTCTACTCAGACAAAAACTTTTCGTTTCTTTGGTTGTTTTGGAGCTTCGGCCATTTTAGTAATTGCACGTAGGCGTTCTTCTTCTTCTTTTTGTTTTCTGGCGGCACGCAGGCGTGCGCATCGACTTCCGTCTTTTTAACGAATGGGAAAAGGGGGAGTGACGTATGCCGTAAAGCAAGTCAGCACATTTGTAGTTTTTTGTCTACTCAGACAAAAACTTTTCTTTTCTTTGGTTGTTTTGGAGCTTCGGCCATGATCGTAATTGCACGTAGGCGTACTTCTTCTTCTTTTTGTTTTCTGGCGGCACGCAGGCATACACATCGACTTCCGTTTTTTTAACGAATAGGAAAAGGGGGAGTGACGTATGCCGTTTGTAGTTTTTTGTGTGGCAGGGACCCTCCTCAAAGTCGTTAAGTGCCAGTGAGAGCGACACAGACCCCCTCATGCCATGTTGTAAGTCCATGTATTGTCCCAGAGGTTATGAAAATATTTTATTAAGGTTGAAAAAATACTTAGTGCAGCTTTAATTTTTTTTATTTTTATTTTTATTTTATTTTTTTTAATTTTTTTTTATTTGATTCAAATCAATTTTCGACACTCCTTGGTCGATACATTTATATTTGTACAGTAATTACATATACAGTACGTATTATTGAATTTAAATACAATTGTAATCTAGAGTAGCACAAATTAAGATACTTAAACTTACATCATGAATATATAAGCATCTTGTTTTGTTTAATGTGGTCATATTTTGGCTGAATAGGTTAATATTTTAAAATACTTTTTTAAAATATTATTTTAGGGAGAGTCAACAATGTCATGTTTACATCAAACGAATCTGGGGGCACTAAAATGAGTGAAAACTTATTAAACTTGCATGTGATGGATGTCAGCATTAAAAGTTAACAGCCGTCGGTTATTTACAAAGTTGTTTTGGTAAATACGCGCCCTCACTCAACAGTTTTTCTTCCCTTATCTGAAGTCCACCATCATTCAGTCGGAACGTTCTTCATTTCACTTCATTTCAACTAACAGTGACGCTGTGGGGGGAAAAAAAACAAAAAGGCTCTAGAAGAAGACAAATAGTTGAGTCTGTACTGGCAAAAGGAAGCGAATGATGGAGTGGCTACTTGATGCGTGTCGGGAAAGTTGATGTGCTCGTGAAGTAGATTTCTGGCGGGCGTTAAAAATAAATGACAAATGGTGCGATTTGCATTTCTGGCTGAATAATAAAAGGGGAAGGGGCCGATAATTCATCACGTGTGTTTGTCACCACACTGATAGGAGAGTGAGTGTCATATTTGCAGCGCTGTAAAATTGAATGGTGCAGAGATATGGTTCCAAGACACTCACTTTTTGGGCAAAAACACCATGCAAAGTATGACGTTTTGATTTTTCTTTAGCTTTTTTGCCTCGCCCATTTCAAAAAGAAGTCAGCAAGAATAGACAGGAAGTCACAGCTGCCACTTGCTATCAAAAGTGCAGTAAGATTTTGTTGCAATACAATGAGAAGTGCCCAGAAAAGACATAAATGCACTGAACATTGTTTTTATTAGAGCTTTTAGTGTTCGCCGATACGGATCTGATATCAGCACAAATCATATATACTTGTATTATTTTTTTATGTTAAATGTTGGAAAAGTTTTGATTAAATGAAATCATCTGAAGGGAAAACAATACCTGTTGGAATGGACACATGCTGTCTTCAAATTGAAGTTGCGTGGCGATTGTATTTTGGCAAAACCTAGTGGCCACAATACTTGATTAAATTACGCTCACGACGTAGTAAGTTTCATAATGCAGACACGTTTGTTACTGAACACACTTCTGCTTTGGAGACTTTGTATGTGTGAGCAATATGCAACTTTAGTTTTGGGATATTTGTTTGTATTGACACGTGTTTTAGACCGCAATATAGATTGATTAGAGAAATATTACACATGTCTAGCATGTGTGCTAAGCTGCTAGCCCCAAGTAGCCTATAGTCTACAATGTTTACCTTGTGTAAACTAAAATTGTCAAGCGAGGCGTCATGGAGGTTGTAGTGATTTTAAAATGCAGATGAACGATGTGGCAGCGTGCAGTAAAAAGGGGATTTATTGATTAAACAAACAAAACAAAAAGCGAGAGCAACAAGGAAGTGCTCTGAACGGACAGACTATGAGGGAAACAAAACGAAATGCTGGAACACAGCAAAAACACTTACTAGGAATGTGGAGCAGACGGCGTCCACAAAGTACGTGCGTACTAGAGCTCAGCACCGAAAGAATCCTCAACAGTCACCAGTGAATCGTGAATGAGGTCCTGATGGTGTCGCAAGCTCAACTTAAATAGTGCCAATTACAATCAGAAAACAGGTGAGGGGAAAAAAAGCTCGAAGGCAGGCGCAAAGCTGCTGCAGGAAAGGGGAAAACAGGAAGTAAAAAAACACAAAATAAGAGTGCAAAACAGGAAATAAAACTACACCCAGAAAATCACCAAGAAACTTGAAGTAAGGCACAGCGTGCTGTGACACAAATATGAGAAAAGACCAAGAGTGTGTGCTTATTGGAGGACATTTAGATGTTTACGAGCTGTCCAACAGTGAACATGCTGCAGGACTGATTGTATCAGAGATTTTACATGCAAGTCGATATGTAATCGAATACTTTTTTTGCTCATATCTGACCAATTTCAACATCGGATCGGAACACCCCAATTATTTTTGTAATTATTCGTCAGTTATTATTTTTATTGTTGTTTTAATGGCATTTGTATTACCAACAAAATGCTATTTAATCTAAATGATTATGTAAATAATTGATTTAGAAAATATTACATTGTGTACTGTATTATGGACACCTTAAAAACAACAACACTAAATAGTAGCGATGTGAAAATAATGCCTCAGTGAGGGTGTGGCACACTCACTGGCTGTATTGATCAACTGCACTGATACTGTGTTGGTGTTTCATAATGATGCAATCTGCTGGTTTAAAAAAAATATATATCACAAAATTTGACCTGCAAGTAAAATGAATACTTGCAAATATAATTGTTATAAATAAAACGTGCAACTCAGGTCAATGAGTTGAATAGTCAACATGAGAAGAAGAACATTTACATCATTTGGCAGCATACGATCAAAATAGACTTCTAAACGTTTCCTTTTTCTCAGTTCCTTTTAAAGCAGGGGTACCAAGGGGCCCGCGAATAGCGCCCGGGCCGCAGCAAAAATACTATATATATATATATATATATATATATATATATATATATATATATATACATATATATATATATATGTATATGTGTATATATATATATATACAGTATATATATATATATATATATATATATATATATATATATACAAACACATATATACATATACATACATATATATATATATACATATATATACACACATATATATACACATTTATACATATATATATATATATATATATATCCAATCCACTTTATTTGTATACCACATTTAAACAACAGAAATGTTTCCAAAGTGCTGCACAACAATATTAAAAACAATATTCAAATATTATCCTTAGCTCCACCAATGACTGAATAAAAACAAAAAATTAATAAATATAAAACCAATATAAAAATACATACAAAAACCAATTAAAACAATAAATAGAAATCAACATTTTAAAAACACAGAGGACCACACAACTCACGTAGTGTTAAAAGCCAAAGAATAAAAGTGGGTCTTAAGACGAGACTTAAAACAGTCCACTGTGGGAGCAGTTCAAACATGGAGGGGCAGAGTGTTCCAGAGCTTAGGGCCGACCACAGAGAAGGCCTTGTCTCCCTATATATATAATTTTAGCGATATTGCGGAGATGAAAGGAGGCTGTTTTAGTAACACTCTTAAAGGCCTACTGAAACCCACTACTACCGACCACGCAGTCTGATAGTTTATATATCAATGATGAAATCTTAACATTGCAACACATGCCAATATGTACTAAAGTGCAATTTTAAATTTTGCGCGGAATATCCTGCTGAAAACGTCTCGGTATGATGACGCCTGCGCGTGACGTCACGGATTGTAGAGGACATTTTGGGACAGCATGGTGGCCAGCTATTAAGTCGTCTGTTTTCATCGCAAATTTCCACAGTATTCTGGACATCTGTGTTGGTGAATCTTTTGCAATTTGTTCAATGAACAATGGAGACAGCAAAGAAGAAAGCTGTAGGTGGGAAGCGGTGTATTGCGGGCGGCTGCAGCAACACTAACACGGCCGGTGTTTCATTGTTTACATTCCCGGAAGATGACAGTCAAGCTTTACCATTGGCCTGTGGAGAACTGGGACAACAGAGACTCTTACCAGGAGGACTTTGAGTTGGATGCGCAGACGCGGTACCGTGAGTACGCATGCAGCTGCGGCTTCCAAACATTTGATCGCTTGCCCGTACGTGCGTGCCGCTATGTGCATGTCACGTACGTAACTTTGGGGACCTGGGGGAAATATATGTGCTGTATGAACTTTGGGGAGGTGAATGGTACTTTGGGCTGTGGGATTGAGTGTGTTGTGCAGGTGTTTGACTTGGCGGGTTATATGGACGGGAGGGGGGAGTGTTTGTTATGCGGGATTAATTTGTGGCATATTGAATATAAGCCTGGTTGTGTTGTGGCTAATAAAAGTTAAAGTTAAAGTACCAATGATTGTCACACACACACTAGGTGTGGCGAGATTATTCTCTGCATTTGACCCATCACCCTTGATCACCCCCTGGGAGGTGAGGGGAGCAGTGGGCAGCAGCGGTGGCCGTGCCCGGGAATCATTTTGGTGATTTAACCCCCAATTCCAACCCTTGATGCTGAGTGCCAAGCAGGGAGGTAATGGGTCCCATTTTTATAGTCTTTGGTATGACTCGGCCGGGGTTTGAACTCACAACCTACCGATCTCAGGGTGGACACTCTAACCACTAGGCCACTGAGTATATATATGTCTTGTGTTTATTTACTGTTTTAGTCATTCCCAGCTGAATATCAGGTCCCACCCGCCTCTCACAGCATCTTCCCTATCTGAATCGCTCCCACTGCCCTCTCGTCCTTCACTCTCACTTTCCTCATCCACAAATCTTTCATCCTCGCTCAAATTAATGGGGAAATCGTCGCTTTCTCGGTCCGAATCGCTCTCGCTGCTGGTGGCCATGATTGTCAACAATGTGCGGATGTGAGGAGCTCCACAACCTGTGACGTCACGCGCATATCGTCTGCTACTTCAGGTAGAGGCAAGGCTTTTTTATCAGCGACCAAAAGTTGCGAACTTTATCGTCGATGTTCTCTACTAAATCCTTTCAGCAAAAATATGGCAATATCGCGAAATGATCAAGTATGACACATAGAATGGACCTGCTATCCCCGTTTAAATAAGAAAATCGCATTTCAGTAGACCTTTAATGTGTGACTCAAATGAGAGAGTATGGTCGAAGATAATACCCAGATTCTTTACGGAGTCGCCTTGTGTAATTGTTTGGTTGTCAGATGTTAAGGTGGTATTATTGAATAAATGTCAGTGACTCTAACTGGCAAACACGATCCTCTAGTAGGGCCAAGCGATCCATGAGAACGATGCACGAAGAGCAGGGAGCCATACTCACCTTGCTTCTTTCACCGAGTCGAGTTCTGGCTGTCTTCGTAGCAGCAGCGTGAGGGAGCAGACGCATTCTGAGCGCAGTTACTTTGGACCGGGACTAGCTTAGCTTAGCCAGCTGAGAGAGAGAGAAATACACACATAAAATACATTTATGACTTGTTTTTAACTTTTTTTTATGATTGAGACCATTCCGGGTGTCCAGGAGTAAACTTAAGGGGAGAAGTGCATGTAAGACAGTGAAGATGCAACAAAGTGTTCAATTCTTTTTACACTTGTTTGATCGTTAAGACTGTTAGTCTTTTGTTGGATAATTTGTATCTAAATACTTCTTAAGAGGAAACATTGTTCAGGAATGTGTATAAATCCCAGGGTGACCATCTCTCAGGGCACTTTTAGATCACAGCACGTTAACCGACTGTGCGATTTTCGGAGCTGACTTGGAAGGAACGGCGTCGACTCAAACAGTTTTAAAGTGCAGTTTTCCTGGTGTGCTCTTTAAATAGCAGCGAGCAGTGCGGAGCAAAGCAGTGCAGAGCAAGCTCCATGTATTTATGATGAAGCTACTGACGTGGCCTACTTCTGGGTGACTGCTCAGGTCTCAGGCAGCCACCTCCTCCTCTGTCTATTGTTCACTGTTGCACCGTTTTCATCCTACAACGTCAACTCCGATGGATTGCAATATTTGAAAAAAGACCTAAAAATACATAAAGAATACGTAATGATCAACAACAAATGACAAATGCATATGTGTACAGCTCCACTAATGGACATTGGAGTGTTACTTTCAAAGGCAAAATTAAAGTATTGCTAGAAACATAATTTTATATGGGACTTTATTGTATTATATGTATAGTACATGTTCCAAAAAGAAAAAAGCATAAAACACAGTATATTTAAATATACTAAATGTAAAAAAGGGAGTAAATATTCAAAATAATCGAGTTTGGTTACGCCATCATGAGCGCAACACAAGGTTGTAAAAGTTTCAACTACAATTCTAAATAAGATGTCAAAAGCAAACTGAAATCAAATACACAAAGCTTAAAGATTGATCAATACCTATTTAAAGGGGAACATTATCACCAGACCTATGTAAGCATCAATATATACCTTGATGTTGTAGAAAAAAGACCATATATATTTTTAACCGATTTCCGAACTCTAAATGGGTGAATTTTGGCGAATTAAATATTCGCTCTCGGAGCGATGCATCGGGAAGCAATCCGCCATTTTCTCAAACACCGGGTCAAAACAGCTCTGTTATTTTCCGTTTTTTCGACTGTTTTCCGTACCTTGGAGACATCATGCCTCGTCGGTGTGTTGTCGGAGGGTGTAACAACACGAACAGGGACGGAGTCAAGTTGCACCAGTGGCCCAAAGATGCGAAAGTGGCAAGAAATTGGACGTTTGTTCCGCACACTTTACCGACGAAAGCTATGCTACGACAGAGATGGCAAGAATGTGTGGATATCCTGCGACACTCAAAGCAGATGCATTTCCAACGATAAAGTCAAAGAAATCTGCCGCCAGACCCCCATTGAATCTGCCGGAGTGTGTGAGCAATTCAGGGACAAAGGACCTCGGTAGCACGGCAAGCAGTTTGTTCCTGCAGACGCTGCTAAACCCCCTGGATGTCTTGGCTCACACCGTCCCTTATGCCACCGAAGATGATCAAGAGAAGAATATCGACCCTAGCTTCCCTGGCCTGCTGACATGAGGGTATGTCTGCAGAATATATTACCGTATTTTCCGCACTATAAGGCGCACCTAAAAACCGCAAATTTTCTCAAAAGCTGACAGTGCGCCTTATAATCCGGTGCGCCTTATATATGGGTTAATATTAATTTTAATTTTCATAAAGTTTAGGTCTCGCAACTACGGTAAACAGCCGCCATCTTTTTTCCCCGTAGAAGAAGCGCGCGGTGCATGCTGGGATATGTGACGTTTCATTTCCATTTGTGTGTTTATGTAAAGACCCCAAAATGGCTCCTATTAAGTGTGTTGTCTGTCTAATTATAAATAATGCAGACGAGGCGTGTTAACTGAGTTCTCAACGTTTACTCACAGCGTGCTCATAACCACATTCTAACTGCCAGCACATACAACAACGCTTCTCAGGGCTACCGCGCATGCTCGTCACTATCGTTGCATGCTGGGTAGTGTAGTTGTTATATTTGCTAGCTCATAACATCACATTAAGAGACACGCTTACGCGCTTAATTCAATACTCGCCGTCATTCCGGGTGGATTGACAAAAGACCTCCAGCCGCTAGATATTGGCGTCAACAGGGCATTCGAAGCTAGACTGCTATCTGCGTGGGAACAGTGGATGACAGAAGGCGAACACACCTTCACTAAGACAGGGAGACAGCGAGACGGAGCCGGCCATTTTGGATCCCACATTTGCCCAACTTTTCAATTCGGACACCGAAAGAGAAGAATTCGAGGGATTTATGAATGAAGAATAACTTCAGAAAGTGAGCGTTATGTTTATTTTGTGTGTTGTGACATTAACGTTCGAGCAACATTATGTTGTTATTGCTCTGCACTATTTTGAATTTTACTATGTTTGTGATTGCACATTTGCGTACATTTTGGGAGTGAACAGAGTTGTTAGAACGCTGGTTTTTAATATATTATTAAAGTTTGACTGACCTATCTGACTGTTTTTTTGACATTCCTTTAGCGCAGTTAGATGCGGCTTACAACACGGGGCGGCTTATAGGTGGACAAAGTTTTGAAATATGCCGTTCATTGAAGGCGCGGCTTATAACCCAGGGTGCCTTATGGTGCGGAAAATACGGTAATTGATGAAAATTGGGCTGTCTGCACTCTCAAAGTGCATGTTGTTGCCAAATGTATTTCATATGCTGTAAACCTAGTTCATAGTTGTTAGTTTCCTTTAATGCCAAACAAACACATACCAATCGTTGGTTCGAAGGCGATCGCCGAATTCGTCCTCGCTTTCTCCCGTGTCGCTGGCTGTCGTGTCGTTTTCGTCGGTTTCGCTTGCATACGGTTCAAACCGATATGGCTCAATAGCTTCAGTTTCTTCTTCAATTTCGTTTTCACTACCTGCCTCCACACTACAACCATCCGTTTCAATACATTCGTAATCTGTTGAATCGCTTAAGCCGCTGAAATCCGAGTCTGAATCCGAGCTAATGTCGCTATAGCTTGCTGTTCTTTCCGCCATGTTTCTTTGTGTTGGCTTCACTATGTGACGTCACAGGAAAATGGACGGGTGGTTAAAATCAGGCACTTTGAAGCTTTTTTTAGGGATATTGCGTGATGGGTAACATTTTGAAAAAAACTTCGAAAAATATAATAAGCCACTGGGAACTGATTTTTAATGGTTTTAACAATTCTGAAATTGGGATAATGTTCCCCTTTAAAATTAGTAATACATAAATATGATGATTTATCAAAATATAAAAGAAATATACCTGAACAGAACACTCATGATGGTTACACCAAAAAGTAGCGCTATGAATCGCGTTTTTCCAAGTTTTTGGGGCATTTTTATGCTATTTCCAAGCATCTCCTTTTTATTATCGTTGATTTTAAATGGTCAGACTAATGCATATTATATATGCATGCCCTAGTAAACAAAAAAAAAAGTCATGTTTATTTTGATTGTTACATTTTGAAGTACATTTGTGAAGGTGGGTGCGAATGTACCCATTATTACCAGAGCTGTACACATATACTTTTTACTACTACATACATTTTTGTATGGGGATATCAACAAGTGTTTATGAGCAACGTGTTACTATAAAAAAATTCAAATTATTTTCCACATATTTCTCCAAGGACCCAGATTTCCCTCGCCCGGACGCGGGTCACCGGGGCCCCCCTCTGGAGCCAGGCCCGGAGGTGGGGCACGATGGCGAGCGCCTGGTGGCCGGGCCTGTCCCCATGGGGCCCGGCCGGGCACAGCCCGAAGAGGCAACGTGGGTCCCCCCTCCAATGGGCTCACCACCCATAGCAGGGGCCATAGAGGTCGGGTGCAGTGTGAGCTGGGCGGCAGCCGAGGGCAGGGCACTTGGCGGTCCGATCCTCGGCTACATAAGCTGGCTCTTGGGACGTGGAACGTCACTTCGCTGGGGGGGAAGGAGCCTGAGCTAGTGCGTGAGGTGGAGAAGTTCCGGCTAGATATAGTCGGACTCACTTCGACGCACAGCAAGGGCTCTGGAACCACTTCTCTTGAGAGGGGCTGGACTCTCTTCCACTCTGGCGTTGCCGGCAGTGAGAGGCGACGGGCTGGGGTGGCAATTCTTGTTGCCCCTCGGCTCAAAGCCTGCACGTTGGAGTTCAACCCGGTGGACGAGAGGGTAGCTTCCCTCCGCCTTCGGGTGGGGGGACGGGTCCTGACTGTTGTTTGCGTTTACGCGCCAAACAGCAGCTCAGAGTACCCACCCTTTTTGGATTCACTCGAGGGAGTACTGGAGAGTGCTCCCCCGGGTGATTCCCTCGTTCTACTGGGGGACTTCAACGCTCATGTTGGCAGCGACAGTGAAACCTGGAGAGGTGTGATTGGGAAGAATGGCCGCCCGGATCTGAACCCGAGTGGTGTTCTGTTATTGGACTTTTGTGCTCGTCACAGATTGTCGATAACAAACACCATGTTCAAGCATAAGGGTGTCCATATGTGCACTTGGCACCAGGACACCCTAGGCCGCAGTTCCATGATCGACTTTGTAGTTGTGTCATCGGATTTGCGGCCTCATGTTTTGGACACTCGGGTGAAGAGAGGGGCGGAGCTTTCTACCGATCACCACCTGGTGGTGAGTTGGCTGCGATGGTGGGGGAGGATGCCGGACAGACCTGGCAGGCCCAAACGCATTGTGAGGGTTTGCTGGGAACGCCTGGCAGAGTCTCCTGTCAGAGAGAGTTTCAATTCCCACCTCCGGAAGAACTTTGAACATGTCACGAGGGAGGTGCTGGACATTGAGTCCGAGTGGACAATGTTCCGTACCTCTATTGTCGAGGCGGCCGATTGGAGCTGTGGCCGCAAGGTGGTTGGTGCCTGTCGTGGCGGTAATCCTAGAACCCGTTGGTGGACGCCGGCGGTGAGGGATGCCGTCAGGCTGAAGAAGGAGTCCTATCGGGTTCTTTTGGCTCATGGGACTCCTGAGGCAGCAGACAGGTACCGACAGGCCAAGCGGTGTGCGGCTTCAGCGGTCGCGGAGGCAAAAACTCGGACATGGGAGGAGTTCGGGGAGGCCATGGAAAAAGACTTCCGGACGGCTTCGAAGCAATTCTGGACCACCATCCGCCGCCTCAGGAAGGGGAAGCAGTGCAGTGTCAACACCGTGTATGGTGGGGATGGTGCTCTGCTGACCTTGACTGCGGATGTTGTGGATCGGTGGAGGGAATACTTCGAAGACCTCCTCAATCCTACCAGCACGTCTTCCTATAAGGAAGCAGGGCCTGGGGAATCTGTGGTGGGCTCTCCTATTTCTGGGGCTGAGGTTGCCGAGGTAGTTAAAAAGCTCCTCGGTGGCAAGGCCCCGGGGGTGGATGAGATCCGCCCGGAGTTCCTTAAGGCTCTGGATGTTGTGGGGCTGTCTTGGTTGACAAGACTCTGCAACATCGCGTGGACATCGGGGGCGGTACCTCTGGATTGGCAGACCGGGGTGGTGGTTCCTCTCTTTAAGAAGGGGAACCGGAGGGTGTGTTCCAACTATCGTGGGATCACACTCCTCAGCCTTCCTGGTAAGGTCTATTCAGGTGTACTGGAGAGGAGGCTACGCCGGATAGTCGAACCTCGGATTCAGGAGGAACAGTGTGGTTTTCGTCCTGGTCGTGGAACTGTGGACCAGCTCTATACTCTCGGCAGGGTCCTTGAGGGTGCATGGGAGTTTGCCCAACCAGTCTACATGTGCTTTGTGGACTTGGAGAAGGCATTCGACCGTGTACCCCGGGAAGTCCTGTGGGGAGTGCTCGGAGAGTATGGGGTAACGGACTGTCTTATTGTGGCAGTTCGCTCCCTGTATAATCAGTGTCAGAGCTTGGTCCGCATTGCCGGCAGTAAGTCGGACACGTTTCCAGTGAGGGTTGGACTCCGCCAAGGCTGCCCTTTGTCACCGATTCTGTTCATAACCTTTATGGACAGAATTTCTAGGCGCAGTCAGGGCGTTGAGGGGATCTGGTTTGGTGGCTGCAGGATTAGGTCACTGCTATTTGCAGATGATGTGGTCCTGATGGCTTCCTCCGGCCAAGATCTTCAGCTCTCACTGGATCGGTTCGCAGCCGAGTGTGAAGCGACTGGGATGGGAATCAGCACCTCCAAGTCCGAGTCCATGGTTCTCTCCCGGAAAAGGGTGGAGTGCCATCTCCGGGTTGGGGAGGAGATCTTGCCCCAAGTGGAGGAGTTCAAGTACCTCGGAGTCTTGTTCACGAGTGGGGGAAGAGTTGATCGTGAGAT
Source organism: Nerophis lumbriciformis (assembly GCF_033978685.3). NCBI lineage: Eukaryota > Metazoa > Chordata > Actinopteri > Syngnathiformes > Syngnathidae > Nerophis > Nerophis lumbriciformis. Next base: position 12,422,650 of record NC_084556.2, on the reverse strand, counting down.
CGACAGGCGGATCGGTGCGGCGTCTTCAGTAATGCGGACGCTGTATCGATCCGTTGTGGTGAAGAAGGAGCTGAGCCGGAAGGCAAAGCTCTCGATTTACCGGTCGATCTACGTTCCCATCCTCACCTATGGTCAAGAGCTTTGGGTCATGACCGAAAGGACAAGATCACGGGTACAAGCGGCCGAAATGAGTTTCCTCCGCCGAGTGGCGGGGCTCTCCCTTAGAGATAGGGTGAGAAGCTCTGTCATTCGGAGGGAGCTCAAAGTAAAGCCGCTGCTCCTCCACATCGAGAGGAGCCAGATGAGGTGGTTCGGGCATCTGGTCAGGATGCCACCCGAACGCCTCCCTAGGAAGGTGTTTCGGGCACGTCCGACCGGTAGGAGGCCACGGGGAAGACCCAGGACACGCTGGGAAGACTATCTCTCCCGGCTGGCCTGGGAACGCCTCGGGATCCCCCGGGAGGAGCTGGACGAAGTGGCTGGGGAGAGGGAAGTCTGGGCTTCCCTGCTTAAGCTGCTGCCCCCGCGACCCGACCTCGGATAAGCGGAAGAAGATGGATGGATGGATGGATGGATGGATGGATATTTCTCCTTTCACTATTTAAATGATCAATATAGAATATATATATATACATAAATGTTCTCTTTAAGGTGTGAGATCCAATGCAAGGGCTCTATCAAAGAATCTGCCTTTATAAAGCCTGCAGGTGTGGTGGAAACTGTCGGTGAATTTTTAATTAAGAGGCAAGTTTATTAAGAGGCGCTTTGGAAATGTTGAAGCTTACAGAGGGTGCCAGAATAATAGAAACATATATTTAACACCCCTGCAAAGTGCAAACAAAACTATTGTGACGCGAATACCTCGCTGAATCAAAACGGAATATTTTTTTGATAGAGTTCTTGAATTGGATCTTATTAGATGCATCTATCGTAATGTGTCCAAAAGTAGGCAAACGCATTATAATTATATAATATACTATATAACACAAATAATTGTTTCGTTTTTATGATACATATTCTCATCTGTAATCCTAAAAAGTGTTTATAGAAAAATAACAGAAAACTCATCGAAACCACTTTGTTTTTTCACATATGTTGCCCTCCAACGACTCTTAAATCATTAAAATCCAATGTGATGGCATTTTCTCATTAATTGACAACATCTAATTCAAGCTCTCTGTCATTATTTGGCAGCTCTGATGCCGCATGTCTGCTTTGTGTTGCAGTGCCTGGTTTTCGGGCCACGGGGCTGAGCCACCTTCGCACACACCTGATACTCATTTCCTACCTGACTGCTTAAGCTTTCCAGTCCATTCACTCGGCGGCAGTTTATTCCTGATGGTTCACCCTTCCAGTCGTGTTCATCTCTCTGGTCTGGCTCCACTTAAACTCCTTGTTCCTGTGGCTCTGTCGTGTAGTGTTTACTTTTTCCTTCTCCAAACCTTTTGTGTGTGATTTTTTAATCCTTATTATTTATTTATTTATTATTTTATTCATTTCATATCTGCGTTGGGGTCTTACTCCAGCGAAGGCCGATCGTGACACTCTCTATTAGAAATGGTGCCTTTATAAAGCTCAGTTGTGATAAAAACTAAAATTTAATATACCGCATTTTTCGGACTATAAGGCGCACTTAAAATCCTTTTTTTCCCTCAAAACTCGACAATGCGCCTTATAACACAGTGCGCCTAATGTAAGGAATACGTTTGGTTGAGCTTACCCACCTCAAAGAAATTCTATTTGGTACATGGTGTAATGATAAGTGTGACCAGTAGATGGCAGTCAAACATAAGAAATAAGTGTAGGCTGCACCGTTTGATGTGCTTCAACATACATAGTATTATTATGGTGTGTGTATAAGGTAAGACATATTAACTGGCGTTTTGTTTCGCAATATTATGCAAAAGCAACTTTTGGGATCTGCATTAATCCTGAAAAATTGCGCGCGTCCGCCTTTGTAGTCCGTGCCGACACCGTAGTCAATAAGCTTCTTCTTTTTCTCTACCTTCTTGTTATGGGACATTCATCATCCGCTGTTGCCATTTTTTATATAAAGTAGTGTAAAGTTCTTACTTATATCTGCCAGTAAACTCGCCACGAAAGCGCTAAAACATACCGGTATAGTGAGTTAACATTATTCACCCAAGAAACTTTAGTTATTTGAGTTCCGGTCGGACGGCTTTTCACAGATGTTGTTGTTTCCCGATGAGGAGATGCTGCTCCGTTATTGATTTAAGTAAAGTCTGAATGTCATTAAAACAGTTAGCTCCATCTTTTGACACTTCTTCCACTCCCGTCCTTGCACGCTACACCGCTACAACAAAGATGACGGGGAGAAGATGCTGCCGTAGGTGAGCCATGTAAATAAGACCGCCCACAAAACGGCGCATACGGAAGCGACTGTCAGAAAGCGGCTTGAAGATGATCTGTAAAACATCATCTATGCAACATTTTGTCATGTCTGTGTTGATCATGTTTTTGTTTGGTCATGTGCTGTTTGTTTTTTGGACGCTTTTTAGTTCCTGGTTTCACTCTCTTGTTTTGTCACCATAGCAACCATTAGTTTTCACCTGTCACGTCACGCACCTGTTTCACGTTTTGAGTCACGCACCTGTTTTCACTAATCATGTCACTATTATTTAAGCTTCGAGTTGCCAGGCTGTCTTTCTGGCAACATCACTCTTTATCGTCACTCTGCTTAATGCCATGTTCACAGTCTCATGCCAAGTAAGTTTTTGTTTCATTGTTCATATTTTCTGCCTTTGTGCAAGTTTTGTTTTCATTCGCCAAGTTTTGTACCTCCGCCATTGTGCGCGCTTTTCGTTTGTTCTTTTTTGATAGTAGTAAATAAAATCATGTACTCACATTCCCTTCTCGCCCGAGCCAACTTTCCGTTGCCTTCCGGAAAAACAAACCCCAAGAATCAAGTATTGACACATTTTGACCAAAGAACCACCATTACATATTATGTAGACAACAAGGAAGTGTTTTCCATTTAGAAAAAATAAATAATAATATGACTCTTTTAATGCGCCCTATAATCCGGTGCGCCTTATATATGAACAACGATCTAAAATAGACCATTCATCGGCAGTGTGCCTTACAATCCGGTATGCCCTATGGCCCGGAAAATACGGTATTTATTACAGGGTATGTATGGACAATACAACCCTTAAAAAACTGAAGGTTCATACAAACCAATTAGTTTTTTTTCACATATTCTTATCCCAATTGCTGGGTTGCAATCACGTGACCTAGAAACCCTTCCGGGTTTCAGGCGATGGTCTAAGCCCCATTAAGCTACTGTTTATTCAGTGCAGATTTGGGCGTATTTTGAAAGATTTAGAGGCAAAAATAAAAGTAATCATGAAAAAAATATTATATGAATTGGATTTTTACACTGTTAAGAAATATATTTTTTTGAAAGATTTAAAGCATTTATCATCACCAAGAGGTTACTGCTCGCTACATCCTAACTTCATTTGACACACACGGTATTTGAAGAAGAGGAAATTGGAGGCACATCATGTCTTTACATCTGAGGGGTCCACAAATTAAGCATTAATCCGTAAAAGACAAAGTTGGACTTATTCGTGCATCGCTAACTAAAGTATTTAATTGACATAACGAGTGCCGTGCTGCTGTGATGGTGACGCTAATGAGAAAAAGGAAAAAGTTTGTTTGAGGTTGATTTCCTGCTACAAATAGTAGTCTCATCTACAATTCATGTCTGCAGTTGTTTTTATGGTGTGAAGTTCATATTTTGTCTCATTATTTAGCTGTGCATGTCCTTGTTGTTCAGCATGAATCTGTGCTAACGATATTAAGATTCAGTATATGCTGTTGAGCCTAAAAGAAATGTATTCATCTATTTTAAAGATATGTTCTTGATGCTAACAAATAGCACCAAAGACGCTAAAATGTGTTCATCCGTGTCGAATAAAGCACTTGTCTTTCCTGCACAACAACAACTAAGCTTTTAGTTTCTGTTATGAAAATCGAGATAGAAAATACGGTGGATTGGACCAACAATCACAATATTTATTACTGGGACTTAACATGACGTTAGTTTATTTGCACAAGCAGGTCTTTGTAGTTATATTTAGGCATAACAACCACAAAATAATACAAACTAATGCGATCTATTGTCATTTCTTTATGTTTAGTTCTGCTCTCAAACACTACAAATATAGTAGAGAAGAAACTCGATTGCATCACAGAAAGTTTCTCAAACAATTCAAATGTTCAAACAAACATTTTACAAAGTGATTGCTGTAGACACAAGCACGGTCCAACATTATTCCACAAATGATGAAAGTGATATTTTTAAGAGCTATTTCCTTCCACGCACTTTCGTTTTTCCCTGACTTTATTTCCTTTAGGAGTCACTTCTTTCGGGACTCTGAAAACTATTTCCTATCTCTCTATTAGAACGACTGGAACACCCAAGAACAGAAGAGCAATGTAACATTTTCTGCTCAAACTCTACACTCACTCTAACTTGTTTTAATGCTACGTTCAAGCTGCTTGATCATTGTATGAATTATGACGTCATATGCAACACAGCAATTTCTTTAAAAATATTAATATAAAACAAGATGGCATTATCTCGACTGATATCTATTGATCTCTATTAGAAATTAGGCCATTATAAAGCTTATTTGTGATCAAAACTTAAATGTAACATATGAGTTTTTATGGACAATGCATATCCTTAAAAAATAGAAATTTTATAGAAACCACCAATTATTATTTTTTTAACCCCAACTACGGCTAAATCATTAACATATAACATTACATTATTTCATTAATTTCCAATACATAATCTCAGTCTCTATTATTTAAAGCTCAGTTGTGATAGAAACCTAAATGTTTTGTATTGATGTATACGTATATATACTGTATACACATTCAGAAAAAAAAAGAAAAAAAAAAAAAAAAGAAAAAAAAAAAAAAAAAAAATATATATATATATATATATATATATATGAGGTGGCGATTTATCCAGGGTGTACCCCGCCTTTCGCCCGAGTGCAGCTGGGATAGTCTCAAGCACCCCCGCAACCCCGCAACCCCGAGAGGGTCAAGCAGTAGAAAATGGATGGGTATATATATATATATATATATATATATACACTATATTGACAAAA
>NC_084556.2:12387500-12412500 GCF_033978685.3 Nerophis lumbriciformis | reverse complement strand
GGCCCTGGCTAAAGAGGTCTTCGGAGAGACCTTGAATGAGAGCCGGGACCCGAACCGGACCCCGGATCGCTACACATCCAGGTTCTACCTGAAGTTCAAACACCTGGAGAGAGCCTTCGACATGCTGTCAGAGTGCGGCTTCCAAATGGTGGCCTGCAACTCATCAGTGACGGCCTCGTTTGTCAGCCAGCACACTGAGGACAAGATCTGGTCCAGCTACACCGAATACGTCTTCTACCGTAAGTCACACCCACAGGGAACTGCTGATTTGTCATGGCAATGGTCAACCTTACTGTAATTGCTGATGGCACTACCCGATTCTGTAAAAACACAACATTGGTCCTTTAGGTCTAGACCTGGTTTCTAACATACCTGGTCTATACCACAAGGGTGGCTCTTTTGGGTCGAAGCTAGATTAGTAAAGTCTTCTTTTGGGTTGGACTTGGTTTTGTATTGCCTAAAATCAGTTAGACCTTGGTCTAAGTACAAGTTTGGTTCTTTTGGGTTGAACCTAGGTCTGTGTAGGTTTAACACAAACTTGGTTCTTTTCATTTAGAGCTGGTTCTGTATTTCATACACCAAGTTTGATTCAAACCTAGCTTTCTTCAGCCGACCATATGTTTGGTACTTGTATGACTTAACTCAAGTTTGGTCAGAGCCTGGTTCTGTTTTGCTTTAGACAAGTTTCATTCTTTTGGGTAAGATCTGCTTCAGTACCACGTGTGGTCTCTATGAGTCAAGCCATGTTCTGTAAGGCCTGAAACGAGCTGTGTCCGTTTTGGTTGTACTTTGTTCTGTAGGACATAACACAGGTTTTAACGCAAGTTTGGTCAGTACATAGTTCTGTTTTGCTTCAGACAAGTTTTGTTCTTTTAGGTCAGATTTGATACTGTACCACAAGTGTGGTCTCTTTAGCCAGAGCCAGGTTCTGTAAGGATCAATCTAAGCTTCTTCCTTTCAGGTTGGACCCGGTTCTGGTTCACCTATCACAAGGTTGTTTATGGTTCTGTATGTACTGTATCAAGGAAACAAAGAACACACATTTAGAACTAGTCATGTATACACAATCATGGTCTTGTTGGCTTGGTACTGGCTCTGTAGAGTAGGTTTTTTTTGGTTGGATGGTCGGTTTATATCCCAAAAACCTGGTACTATATCACTTAACCCATATGTGGTGTATTGTGTTCAACCGAATTCTGTTTATTCTAGTTGGTCATTTTCAACTAAGCTGGTTCTATTGGCCTTACAAAACTGGGTTGGACTTGGTTTTCTCTGAATCCTAACACATATTCAGCCCTACAGTATTAAATGTCCCGTGGAGACATACGTTGTGTTACGCTGTAACACGTCCTTGTACTGTAGCACCTTTATTATTGATTACAGTTCAATATGTAATTGTGGTGATAATCAACAGCACTACATTGTCTTGCATCCAGAGAATTTATCTCGGTATTTTATCTTTCGAGCAACTGCCCCCGGCTCTTCTTCCCTTGTTGGCATGCATCCACTTTTGAGCAGCGGCAGGATCAGTCAGAGGACTGAGACGAATGACCGTGAAGAAGCAGTCGTAACCTTAAGAGCCCCTTTAAGACTTAATGAAGCTGCAAAATAATCCATGGGAATAGTTCATGGCGTACTATAGTATAGACCACCATGGAGACGTCACGCATTAAATAGACAGGGAGAAGATGCGTTGTTGCCTAAATTCTTAGCATCCTCTCACTTGGCCACAGCATTAGGTACAGCCACATTGAGATTCAATACAAGACAAAATTATGAAGGCTAACTTTTCGGCTACTTAACCTCAGCAGACAAAAGGGTGAATGTTGGCCAAAACATGCACCTCTACTGTGTTGTCTGTGCTAGTATTTTTCTGACAAACACACCACACGGTGGCGCCGTTATTAAATCCCAAAATGTAACCCCATGAATCGGATTGATTTGACATTTCTACAAAACAATGTACTTGAACTATAGGGTGTTTAGCCATGTTACCACACATTATGGTGTAGGTATTGTATCTTTAAGGGATTGATGAGCACATGTCAGGAAAATTCATCAAAACGTTTGCATAACGGTTTTTCACATGACTGTACATAAGAGGGCCAAATTATTTGGAGCACCTCCCAATATTTGTGTAATAATATACCATACCATACCAACTTTATTTATAACGCCCTTTAAAAACAACCACAGTTGAAGAACAAAATGGCTGTACACCACAGAGTGATACAGGCAAAGGACAAACTAAAAAATAACATTTAAAACAGAGGTAAAATACACCGACACACACACACACACACACACACACACACACATACATACATATATATATATATATATATATATATATATATATATATATATATATATATATATATATATATATATATATATATATATGTATGTGTGGGGAAAAAAAATCACAAGACTATTTCATCTCTACAGGCCTGTTTCATGAGGGGGGGTTCCCTCAATCATCAGGAGATTTTAATGGGAGCATTCATATACCATGGTTTATATAGGGCACAGAGTGGGTGGGTACAGGCTGGCGTAGGGGCGTGGTGATTGGCTCACGTGTTACCTAGGAGGTGTTTCCTTCTGTGGCGGCATGCTGTTACAATTTCGCTGCGCTTGTTGAGGGATGACAGGTCTGGACGGTAAATAATAAACATATATATATATATATATATATATGCATATATATATATATATATATATATATATGCATATATATATATATATATATATATATATATATATATATATATATATATATATATATATATATATATATATATATATATATATATATATATATATATATATATATATATATATATATATATATATACACACATATACATATGCACATAGAAAAAGCAAATACAAATTATCTTCAAGAGCAATTTGTTAGATAAAAAGCAGTTAAAAAGTTAAAAACAGTTTAAACAGTTCAAAGTCTCAGTATATGCTAATATACTGTTTAACATTATTGCAACCACAATGATGAATTATTTCCAAAATGGTCAAATTGAATATCTTCACTTGTGCTATGTATAACAGGGCACAGGAATGACCCATCACCCTTGATCACCCCCTGGGAGGTGAGGGGAGCAGTGAGCAGCAGCGGTGGCCGCGCCCGGGAATCATTTTTTGGTGATTTAACCCCCAATTCCAACCCTTGATGCTGAGTGCCAAGCAGGGAGGTAATGGGTCCCATTTTTATAGTCTTTGGTATTTGCAGCATTTTTATTGCTGAAATCTCCATCAAACGAGTGGCGAACACCAAGAAGGCTTATTTATTTTTGATGTTTGAATAGGCAGCCACACACTGTTAGTAGAGCATCCATTGTGGCCCCAATTTCCAGCAGAAGCAGCTATGCTAATTCCGAGAATTCCTATTCCGTCCCCGTTTGCAAGTCATTTCTGGATTGCAAGCAGAGCGAGCTACTTTTTAGCAGATGTAATGAAGTGCCGCTCCTGTTTCATATTCATAGGAAAAGTGTTTTTTTTTTTTTTACCAGATCAAAAGGACGCAGCATCTAACCGAGCGCTTTCATTTGGCTGCCTGCTTGTACAGATGTCTGGCAAGCAAAATAGGTACGGGCATGAGGGACGCAAAGACGCTTAAAAGGGAGGCACTTTCTTTTTCCCCCTGATATAAATAGTTGCATTTGAATGCCAGACAGGAATGGTGTGTAGCAAATGTTTTCCAGAGTTAAATGTTAACAACTAAGACAAAGGTCAAAGACTTTGAGCCGCATTACTTTCCACCATTTGAATGTGTCTTTTTCACGTCCTCGTCTTCTTGTTTGCTTCCGGTCAATCATATCACTCAGATCCCACCTTTCTGCCCAAAAGTTGTAACATTAAGAGTCCAACTAAACTGTTTTGTACAACTATTCCCCAAAATGTGTGCGTATTCCTGTTGGACTTCTGAAGTGAATTAATTAACTCATATTATGTTTTGCATATGGTAAATGTTTATATTCATCTTGGAGAAAGCAAACCACCAAGTTGAATTAAATAGTTTGAGCACATAATAAAATAAGGTCCCTTAGTTTGATATTCGCAGGTGGATTGGATCACTTCTCGTAGGAAAAGTCCCTAATTGGGACTTTGGAATGTAAAAGTGATAGCCCTGTCCTTGAGAAGAGACTACATGTTCAGCTCAACACCAACATTAAAGTTATGACTTAGAGCAGTTATTTTTCAGACACTTACACACAAACTTCTCCTTTTATGGTCAGGATGTGCTCTCCTGACTTAGCACACACACACACACAGACAGGAAGGAGGAATATAAAAACTGGTGGTTTGGCTTCTCCAAGTTAAGAGTGCCTCAAAGTTGGTAGCAATCATGGCGCCCTGTGGTCACGTGAGTGTCTTTAGATCAATCATTGAGAAGATTGCCTGAAACCGGGTTGGCCATACTCTTGCTATACACGACTCTGGATTAGGCTTGGGCGATATATCGATTTTATCAATATATTGAAGTTTTTTGTTGCAGTTGATTTAAAAATTATTTATGTTTTTCTCCTCTTGCACAGGCATACTTTTTGTCCCTCAGGAGCTTCTGTAGCTTGCTCTGTCCCCTTACTTCCTTAGTGGTGAAGTGAATTAATTAACTCATATTATGTTTTGCATATGGTGAATGTTTATTTTCACCTTGGAGAAAGCAAACCACCAAGTTTAATTAAATAGCGGTATTTCAGTTTGAGCAAATAATAACATAAGGCCCCTTAGTTTGATATTCGCATGTGGATTGGATCACTTCTCGTACGGAAGAGGCCGTAATTGGGACTTTGGAATGCAAAAGTGATAACCATATCCTTGAGAAGAGACTGCCTGTTCAGCACAATGCCAACATTTAAGTTATGACTTAGAGCAGTTATTTTTCAGACACTTACACACAAACTTCTCCTTTTATGGTCAGGATGCGCTCTCCTGACTTAGCACACACACCATCCAGAGACAGGAAAGAGGAATATATAAACTGGTGTTTTGGTTTCTCCAATTTAGGAGTGCCTCATTTTTTTGACTTGACCTCCTCCAGGTACTGCAGTCCTGTATAATGACGCTCGCTTGTAATAAAGAAACTTTTGGTTCAGTAAAGCGTCTCCGACGTCTCTTTTGATCCAGCCGCACTGCCGGATGACAAGACCAGAAATACACATCACTTCAGCCTAGAGACCATCAAAAGAAGTAGAGCAACTTTACATTAGTGTTTGGATTTTTCTTTGGCTTGCCGCCAAAATAAGAAAAGTGTTATGATAACCATAGAGCTGTAAATGGAACATACTGCAACATAGGAACATACAGTAGCTAAGGTTGTTTTTTTTTTGGCCTCGTCCTTCACTTTAAACGTGAGCGAAGAATGTGTGAAGACTGCCCTAGCAACATGATAGGTCCGAAAGAGAAAGAGATGATACAGTATTGTCTGTCAGATGTGACCTGGTGGTTTCCCATAGGAAAATGTGTTTCGCCACCAGATCCCGCCATACTTGCCAACCCTCCCGATTTTCATAAACACAACAGAACAAATACCCAGAATCCCTTGCAGCACTAACTCTTCCGGGACGCTACAATATATACCCCTGCTACCAACAAACACCGCCCCCCCTAAACCACCCCCCCCAAGGTTGGCAAGTATGGATCCCGCAGACTGCACCGTTCCTTCCAAAAGGCACATTATACTTAATACAGACCACCAGATCCCGCCATACTTGCCAACCCTCCCGATTTTCCCGGGAGACTCCCGAATTTCAGTGCCCCTCCCGAAAATCTCCCCGGGCAACCATTCTCCCAAATTTCTCCCGATTTCCACCCGGACAACAATATTGACACTGTCTTTAGCGTCCTCTACAACCTGTCGTCACGTTCGCTTTTCCTCCATTCAAACAGCGTGCCGGCCCAATCACATAATAAAAGCGTTTTTTTTACACACACATGAGTGACTGCAAGGCATACTTGCGCCACACTGTGAACCCACGCCAAACAAGAATGACAAACACATTTCGGGAGAACATCCGCACCGTAAAACAAAACATAAACACAACAGAACAAATACCCAGAATCCCTTGCAGCACTAACTCTTCCGGGACGCTACAATATACACCCCTGCTACCAACAAACACCGCCCCCCCTAAACCCCCCCCCCAAGGTTGGCAAGTATGGATCCCGCAGACTGCACCGTTCCTTCCAAAAGGCACATTATACTTAATACAGACCACCAGATCCCGCCATACTTGCCAACCCTCCCGATTTTCCCGGGAGACTCCCGAATTTCAGTGCCCCTCCCGAAAATCTCCCCGGGCAACCATTCTCCCAAATTTCTCCCGATTTCCACCCGGACAACAATATTGACACTGTCTTTAGCGTCCTCTACAACCTGTCGTCACGTTCGCTTTTCCTCCATTCAAACAGCGTGCCGGCCCAATCACATAATATAAGCGGTTTTTTTTACACACACATGAGTGACTGCAAGGCATACTTGCGCCACACTGTGAACCCACGCCAAACAAGAATGACAAACACATTTCGGGAGAACATCCGCACCGTAAAACAAAACATAAACACAACAGAACAAATACCCAGAATCCCTTGCAGCACTAACTCTTCCGGGACGCTACAATATATACCCCTGCTACCAACAAACACCGCCCTCCCCTAAACCCCCCCCAATCTCCTGAATTCGGAGGTCTCAAGGTTGGCAAGTATGGATCCCGCAGACTGCGCCGTTCCTTCCAAAAGGCACATTATACTTAATACAGACCAAAGCGCTAAATGAATATACATGCGGTACCGAAGCGTGCGATCTCTCCGGCCCTGCAGTGGCTGACGACATGAGCAGTGGCGGTCCCAGGCTGCGGGCCTGTAAGGAGTGATTAGGCGAAGAGCAGGCAGGCGCTGACAGCTCTGAGGAGAGTCTTGATAGGTACAGCTGCTACCCCTGGCCCCAGCTCAGCGGGGGAGTTTTAACGCTCAACTCTGCATTATGCAGGCTCGCAGGGCAGCGCGCGGAACATCGCTTTTTCTTTTCGCTAATGCTGTCGCAGCGGCGACTGTGGCGTCCCGCGGATATCGCTATAACAAGAGCAAGCAATTATCCTCGCAGCACCGCTGCTGCTGCTGCTGTCATGAATGCAAATATTGCTTGTATGCTAGCACTTTATCAGGTTATGCCTGCTAACCCTTTTTTTTCTCTCAGGGGCCATTTTGCCTTCTGGAAAGTCTTCCGAGGGCCTTCTTATTTAAAAACACATATGTTGCAAGGATGGAGCAAACTGTGTGGGTTACATTTTTGGGACGTTTGATTGTTTTTAGGAGGGCTGGATTAAATGTTCTGAGGCCACATATGGTAGACTGACCATACGTCCTCTTTTCCCCGGACATGTCCTCTTTTGCGAGGCTGTCCGGGCGGAGTTTCTTAAATGCCTCAAATGTCCGGCATTTTGAGTTAGGGCTGCGTGTATTTTCAATGTACGTTCAGGGTTAAGAAGGGGTTAAAAACAAAACAAATTGTGCGCGCAGCAGCATTCGTGAGGGAGGGGCAGAGACAGAGAGAGCGAGAGAGTTATGATAAACGAGCATGCGTCGCCAGGCTCTGCTTTTTATCCATAGTTTTATCAGATTACATTTTTTATTATCTATAGCAGGGGTGTCAAAAGTGTGCCCCGGAGGCCATTTGCGGCCCACAGCTAATGTTTTAAAGGCCCACGGCACATTCTAAAAATACTATTAAAAATAAACAAAAACATAACAAAAGTGAAATAAAAAAGCTTTGAAAGGTGAAATGTAATTTAGAAAAAGGTTGCAATGTTGACTAATAAAACAAAGCTGTTGTTTTTTCTTTCAAACTGTCATTGCTCAAAACATAATATTGAATCAAAATCAATGTTGTTGTGAATTATTGACCCATCCAAGGTTCCGATTATTTCACATCAAATATTCCACTTTGAAAAATAGTTTTTGGTGGAAGATTTTGCATATTTTGTGTGTTTGCCATTAAAAACATAGTTTTGTTTGACAAAAAGGGGCGGAAAACAAAGAAACAAAAAAACAACATAAAAAAACTAAAACATTTTGAAATGAGGAATAGATCTGAAGTTGATGTAGACTCTAGAGATTAAAGCATTAAATATAAAATGTATGTAAGCCCTGGCACACCATTATCATCATTTCATGACTGAAGCAAAACACTTTTTACACTTTTATACTGAAATAAATACACCTACAACTTATTAAATACAAACATAGAAAAAACTACCAGCAGCGGTAAAGTTCAGATCCATGAAGGAAAGAAGAAAGTGAATGAATGTTTGTAACTGAATACATTTACATATGTATACAATTTTGTTTTCTTTTTTTATTATTATTTTTTTAATGAATTAAGTAACGTTTATGACAACCTTTTTCCAAAACACAATATAGAATGTGAGATATAACAAGATAATGTATACGTTTATCTTTTTTTTTCAAAACGCTTACAAAAAAGTGGGACCCCAAAAATTTTGAAAATCCCTAGCGCCAACACTGCTGTCAACAGAGGAGAAAAAGTGCTTTTTTTTAGATAGATATATCATTTATAACGCAAGTTCGAGTATCAGTTTTAATTTTCCTGAGGGAACTCTCCTGAAGGAATCAATAAAGGACTACCGGTATCTATCTATCTATCTATCTATCTATCTATCTATCTATCTATCATTGGCAAATTTTCACCTAGTCCCGGCCTTGGCGTGCTGCCCGCCTTGGCACGCATATATGTGTCCTCTTTTTGGGGTTTCAGAATATGGTCAGCCTAACATATGGTATCCACCGAACCCAGAGGTGTCCAAACATTTTCCAGCGAGGGCCACATAGAGAAAAATTGAAGGATGCGAGGGCCACTTTTATACATTTTGTATATGAAAAATACTCAAACCAAAACAATGTAGGTGAACATATGCTAACATATGAAAAACACTTCTACATCTTAGCTTTGTGTTATAGATAACAAAGCAATAAAATCATTCATGATTATTGTAATAATGATTGTATTTGCATTTATGTTAACTGTGCTCTAAAGCAGTGTTTTTCAACCTTTTTTGAGCCAAGGCACGTTTTTTTTATTGAAAAAATCCCGAGGCACACCACCAGCAGACAATGTTTAAAAATGAAACTCAGTAGCTTGTATTGACAATATAAAGTCATTCTCATCAAATACCTGACGCAATTGTTCGATATGACCATAACCATCACCAATTACTAATGCATGGTTACTGTGCCGATCTCTAGACAGCAACAATGCATTATAATTATTGGTTTGCGAAAAATAGATATATATTTTTTACAAATATCATTACTGATGAAAAGCGGTCCAGACCAATTAGGTGAAATTGCATAATTTCCCTCGGCACACCAGACAATATGTGGCACAGTGGTTGAAAAATAATGTAATAGATGATCTTTGACGAGTCAATTGAAAGTAGGTCCGAAAAAAACAGCAGTGTTCCTGTCATATAGTGGAGCAGGGGTCCCTAAACTTTTTGACCCGGGGGCCACATTGGGTTAAAAGAATATGGCCGGGCGCCAGGGAAGTGTTTGTAACTGTAAATTGGAAGAAAAAAAAATTGTTGACTGAGCTGCCATATATTTACTGTAAAATTTTGTTTACTGTAAATAGAAAGACGGTACAATTGTTTTTACGGTAGAAGAACTGGCTGCTAAGTTGCCAGAATACAAAAATAACTTGTACTGTTTTTCCATTAACAATATTATGTTGTAAAAAAATAATGTAAATTTAACACACACACACACACACATATATATATATATATATATATATATATATATATATATATATATATATATATATATATATATATATATATATATATATATATACATATATATACATATACATATATATATATGTGTAAGTATATATATATATGTGTGTATTAAATTTACATAGTTTTTTACAACATTATATATATATATATATATATATATGTATATATATATATATATATATATATATATATATATACAGTGTTGGGACTAACGCGTTACAAAGTAACGCGTTACTGTAACGCCGTTAGTTTCGGCGGTAACTAGTAATCTAACGCGTTATTTTTTTTTATTCAGTAATTTAGTTACCGTTACTACATGATGCGTTACTGCGTTATTTTACGTTACTTTTGATGTAGTATCGGCTAGAAACAGAAGCGCTGCGGTGTCGTTCTTCTGAATCTTCCTCTGTCACAAGCCGGAGAGAAGAAAAGAGGCGCGGTCTATGTGTGTGTGTGTGTGGATGTGAGGAGGGGATGACGCACACAAGTGATCCGCGGTTTGATATATGAAACAAAAAAAAAAGTTGTTGGCACGTTCAGTCCACACACAGCGTGGTCATGGCGAGCGGAGTAACGGAGGAGCTTGAACGCCCCCGCCATTGAATCGGTGTGTTTATAAGTGCAGACTCGGTTGTGCAAAACGAGAGTTTTAAACACATGCTGAACGTGCTTGAACCACGTTACGACATCCCGTCGCGCACCCACTTCAGCAATAAGATTGTGCCAGATCTTTATGAGCAGGAGAAGAAAAAAGTTGTGGATGAACTATCCCGAGCATCATATGTTGCGCTCATGACAGACAGCCGGACGTCCAGGGGAACTATAAGCGCTCACTTCATCACAGCAGACTGGGAGATGAGAAGACACGCCCCCTCTACGAGAGTCACCTTGCGCAGGTGCTGACACAAGCAGTGGAGGAATGGAAGATAAAGATATCCCAGTCACACGTGATAATGCCAAAAATCAAATAATTACAGAGAATGAGGCAGGACTGGGACCACAGATAGGTGCTTTGCACATGTAGTGAATTTGGCATCACAGAAGGGAATCTCAGTCAATAGGATGGAGCGCCTCTTTGGGAGGATCAGGAAGGTTTCTTACTTCCACCCAAGCACAACAGCTGCTCATGTGCTTAAGACAAAGCAAGAAATGCTAAAGCTGCCTGCTCATACATGATGTCCCAACGAGGTGGAACTCCACTTATGATATGTTGGAGCAGCAGGCAGCTATATACTCTGCATTGACCCACAACACCCTGAAGACAAATGTCACCCTGTCTGATGATGATGTGAGAGTGGCAGGTGAGGTCCTCCAGGTGCTTAAACCCCTCAAAAGTGTTCCATCTCTACTGAGCACTGAAACTTCACCATCTGTGTCAATGATCCTGCCACTGAAAACAAGTATTCTACAATCCATGGCTCCAAGTGTGGAAGACAGCAGCATCACTCCAGATGTCAGGCTTTATGTTTCAAGGAAGATGATGTGCCTTCTTATGTTGCACTTTAACTTGTTTTTTATTCATGGTCATTGGTCCAAGTTTAAAGAAAGGAGGAATGCCTTTTTATGTTGCACTGTTTTTCATTAATTATGTTAAAAGGAAAATAAAAATGTATGTCAAGTTGATCAACAGATTGTATTATTCTCCAGTGCAATAACAGTACTGAAATGAAGGCAAAAAGGGCATTAATGGAAGCTTTAAAAAAAAAAGAAGAAAAAAAGAAGTAACTAAATAGTTACTTTTCACAGTAACGCATTACTTTTTGGTGTAAGTAACTGAGTTACTTTTGAAATAAAGTAACTAGTAACTGTAACTAGTTACTGGTTTTCAGTAACTAACCCAACACTGTATATATATATATATATATATATATATATATATATATATATATATATATATATATATATATATATATATATATATATATATATATATATACATACATATATATATATATATATATATATATATATATATATATATATATATATATATATATATATATATATATAAAACAATATAATGTTGTAAAAAACTATGTAAATTTAACACACACATATATATATACATACATATATATACAGTATATATACATATATATATATATATATATATATATATATATATATATATATATATATATATATATATATATATATATATGTATATATATATATATGTGTGTGTTAATTTACATTGTTTTTTTACAACATTATATTGTTAATGGAAAAACAGTACAAGTTCTTTTTGTATTCTCGCAACTTAGCAGCCAGTTTTTCTACCGTAAAAACAAATGTACCGTCTTTCTATTTACAGTAAACAAGATTTTACAGTAAAAATATGGCAGCTCAGTCAACAATTTATTTTTTTTCCAATTTACAGTTATATGCTTTAAAGTACACTGTAAAATGTATTGTCATTTTTATTAATTTGATGGGTAGTTTGCTGTAAAAATCATAAGTCAAGCAGATATTTAAGTATTTATTTCTATTTAGACAAAATCATGTCTGGAAAGTATGATAATATACTGTAATATTTGCTGCAATAATGGATACTATTAAAGTGTAAAAGGCATGCAATTTCAAGCAGTACATATATTTATTTCCGTCAAAATGAACAAAATCAATTACATTTAGAGAGAAAATATGAAATACTTTGACATTATTTCCAGGTGTTTGCGGGCCAGACAAAATGATGTCGCGGGCCAGATCTGGCCCCCGGGCCTTGAGTTTGACACATGTGCTCTAGCAACAGCTTCCTTTTCATATAAGATCTTTAGCTACCGTAAACATACTGCGTCTTACTGTTTGTATGACTTCTTTATGACAATATTAGCCACGATGTGAGGTGGTGCTGGTTTATGAATACATTTCAATGAGTTCTATAAGAGATCAAAAGCAAGAACTGGACATGCATCCAAACTGAATCAATATTTATGACTGACTATTAATTACTGTACATACTGCCTATATCATCTTGCATCGATTCCAGCATGCAAGGTTGCATCAGTGGCATGTGAAAGTGCAGCGGGGCGAAAGTCAGACGTAAAAGGAAAAAAAATGATGAAGGCCAAGTGGGTCATAAGGAGAGAAGATTGTTTTTGCCTCGCCTCCTCTTGACCTTCTCCTCCTGGAAGCTTAGTGTAGCTAGGTAGTGTAGGTTCCCCTAATCCCCCTGGAGGATACGGCAGCGCTGTGTAGGGAGGAGGAAGGTGAGGTAGGGCGTGAAGCACCCGAGAGTCAACAACAAGCTTCCCCATTAAACCCTCGGCGACTCGCTCTTGCGCTCGCCATCCGTCAAGCCTGTTTCCTGATAATCTTTGATTCTTGACTCTCTGTCCTCTTTGAGGTGGTCGCCACAGTCCCACAGCATCATCTTCCTGCTCCCTGAACTGTATGCCTTGGGAGGAAGCATCCATGTACAATGCACACAAACTTGCATGCAAAAGAAGATTTTTAATACGACAAACGGGCAAAAAACTCCCTAAAAAGTGTACAATTTGCAGATTTTTGCCTAAAAAGTCAGAGAATTTTTTTTTTATATATATATATATTTAAATTATTATTTATTATCTGTTTACATCCATCCATCCATTTTCTACCGCTTATCCCTTTTGGGGTCGCGGGGGGTGCTGGAGCCTATCCCAGCTACAATCGGGCGGAAGGCGGTGTACACCCTGGACATGTTATTATTAAAGGGGAACATTATCACAATTTCAGAATGGTTAAAACCATTAAAAATCAGTTCCCAGTGGCTTATTATATTTTTCAAAGTTTTTTTCAAAATTTTACCCATCACGCAATATCCCTAAAAAAAGCTTCAAAGTGCCTGATTTTAACCATCATTATAAACACCCGTCCATTTTCCTGTGACGTCACATAGTGAAGCCAACACATACAAACATGGCGGAAAGAACAGCAAGCTATAGCGAAATTAGCTCGGATTCAGACTCGGATTTCAGCGGCTTAAGCGATTCAACAGATTACGCATGTATTGAAACGCTGAGTAGTCTTGGGTTCAATCCCGGGCTCGGGATCTTTCTGTGTGGAGTTTGCATGTTCTCCCCGTGACTGCGTGGGTTCCCTCCGGGTACTCCGGCTTCCTCCCACTTCCAAAGACATGCACCTGGGGATAGGTTGATTGGCAACACTAAATTGGCCCTAGTGTGTAAATGTGAGTGTGAATGTTGTCTGTCTATCTGTGTTGGCCCTGCGATGAGGTGGCGACTTGTCCAGGGTGTACACCGCCTTCCGCCCGATTGTAGCTGAGATAGGCTCCAGCGCCCCCCGCGACCCCAAAGGGAATAAGCGGTAGAAAATGGATGGATGGATGAAACGGATGGTTGTAGTGTGAAGGCAGGTAGCGAAAACGAAATTGAAGAAGAAACTGAAGCTATTGAGCCATATCGGTTTGAACCGTATGCAAGCGAAACCGACGAAAACGACACGACAGCCAGCGACACGGGAGAAAGCGAGGACAAATTCGGCGATCGCTTTCTAATCAAGGATTGGTATGTGTTTGTTTGGCATTAAAGGAAACTAACAACTATGAACTCGGTTTATAGCATATGAAATACATTTGGCAACAACATGCACTTTGAGAGTGCAGACAGCCCAATTTTCATCAATTAATATATTCTGTAGACATACCCTCATCCGCGCTCTTTTCCTGAAAGCTGATCTGTCCAGTTTTGGAGTTGATGTCAGCAGGCCAGGGAAGCTAGGGTCGATAGGGGGTTTAGCTCGCTCGTCTGCGGGAACAAACTGCCGCCATTGCTTGCCGAGCTACCGAGGTCCTTTGTCCCTGAATTGCTCACACACTCCGGCAGATTCAAAGGGGGTCTTTGACTTTATCGTTGGAAATGCATCTGCTTTGAGTGTCGCAGGATATCCACACATTCTTGCCATCTCTGTCGTAGCATAGCTTTCGTCGGTAAAGTGTGCGGAACAAACGTCCAATTTCTTGCCACTTTCGCATCTTTGGGCCACTGGTGCAACTTGAATCCGTCCCTGTTCGTGTTGTTACACCCTCCGACAACACACCGACGAGGCATGATGTCTCCAAGGTACGGAAAACAGTCGAAAAAACGGAAAATAACAGAGCTGATTTGACTCGGTGTTTGAGAAAATGGCGGATTGCTTCCCGATGTGACGCCACGTTGTGACGTCATCGCTCCGAGAGCGAATATTAGAAAGGCGTTTAATTCGCCAAAATTCACCCATTTAGAGTTCGGAAATCGGTTAAAAAAATATATGGTCTTTTTTCTGCAACATCAAGGTATATATTGACGCTTACATAGGTCTGGTGATAATGTTCCCCTTTAATAATGTATAATTTTATTTGTTTTTTTTCTTTATTCAATTGATTTATCTGTAAATATTATTATTTTGCTTTCCTGCTGTTTCTTTTTTTTGAGGGGGGGGGCATCTTTGGGTTATAAACAAAAACTATTTTGACATTTAGGGCAGACAACAGATATATGATGTATGTAAATATGATGTAATGCAGTGGTTCTCAAATGGGGGTACTTGAAGGTATGCCAAGGGGTACGTGAGATTTTTTTTAAATGTCTGTCAAAAAGAACTGTGAAAAGAAATGCAACAATGCAATATTCAGTGTTGACAGCTAGATTTTTTGTGGACATGTTCCATAAATATTGATGTTAAAGATTTATTTTTTTGTGAAGAAATGTTTAGAATTAAGTTCATGAATCCAGATGGATCTCTATTACAATCCCCAAAGAGGGCACTTTAAGTTGATGATTACTTCTATGTGTATAAATCTTTATTTATAATTGAATCACTTTTTTATTTTTCAACAAGTTTTTAGTTGTTTTTATATCTTTTTTCCAAATAGTTCAAGAAAGACCACAACAAATGAGCAATATTTTGCAGTTATACAATTTAATAAATCAGAAACTGATGACATAGTGCTGTATTTTACTTCTTTATCTCTTTTTTTCAACCAAAAAGGCTTTAATCTAATTAGGGGGTACTTGAATTAAAAAAAATATTCACAGGGGGTACATCACTGAAAAAAGGTTGAGAACCACTGATGTAATGGATAGGAATGTCTGATGCTGGATGTCAATAAAAATTAAATTAAAAAAAACAAAAAAAAAGTCAGAGAAAAGGTGGACTTTCTTCCATTATGATGCAAGTCATCACCAAGTCTTCAGCTCAGTGAACATCCAAAGGATTAATTAACAGATTAACAGAAAATATAAATAATGACAAATAAAAATAGAATACTATTAACCGTAACATGTAAGTGTAAAAAACAAAAAACAAAAACAACAACATTATAATTTGTACATTTTCAGAATGTGCTTGTTCTATTTTTAAACAAAGAAAACAATCTGAAGTTGTCTTTATTTTCAAGTTATCGTGCTGAGATTTTTACCAGTCCGGCCCACTTGGGAGTAGATTTTTCTCCATGTGGCCCCCCATCTAAAATGAGTTTGATACCCCTGGGTTAGAACAAGGATTCTCAAACTCTGGTACGTGTACCATTAGTGGTACGCGGGCTCCACCTAGTGATTAAATTACAGTTTTTTTAATTTCCTGTATTCAAACACGGTGTTACTGTTCAAACTGTGTGGAATGTTACAGTGGCCAAAAACATTAGATATACTTCTGCCTCGTTTTTAATGAATACTTAGACCTACTACGCTACTTTATTTTAATATTGGTCATTATGGTGGTACTTGAAGTGTTTTCTGAGGTTTTACTTGGTGAAAAAAAGTTTGAGAACCACCGGATTAGAACAGAAGCTTTCTTGTTGATAGAATTCTGATCCCATGGGTCTGATTCACCGCAGCGTGTGCTAAAAACTTTGCAGAGAAACTCGACTGTGACTAGCATGACTGAGGAAACATCTGGTCAGTCTTCAGACCATTACTACTTCAAGAAGAGACGTCCCTCCCTGGTTTGATGGCGTCTAAAATCCTTCCCGCTCCCTCATTAGCAGCGTGCATTGTCACTCACGCAGCTTGAAGCGGCATATGGCCGCACGCGTCCTCATTTCATTCGACGCTGGGTTATGGCTTCCCGGTGCATGAGCCTATATCAGCGGCGTTTCATTTGCCGAGCGCCAATGAAGTCTTTATGTCCCTTAACAAACCGAGGGGCACTAATGTGGCAACTCCAGAGGAAATTAACTCCAGGGGAAATTATCTCCAAAGGAAATGACTGGAACAAGTCATCTTTGATGGCTCGTGGAAATATATAATGGCTTTTTTCCTATTAGGGGCCACCAGGAATGGCTTTTATCATATTTGTTTTCATTACGGACCCGCTTAATGGACACCTTCTACATTATCTGGGCACGTTAATGGACTTTTTGGGGTAATTTTGGGACTTTTTTAAACATTTTATTAAAATTTCATTATAGTTTGCAGTTATCACTTCTTAGGGAATACGGCGTCTGTTTTTGAACCGTTACCCATATCCTCCTGAGAGCCAGCGCCCTCTGCAGTGGACGTTTGTGGTTCGCATAAATGGGCTATTTTCTTTTCTACTGAATTGTGTGACTCCAACAAAAGAAATAGTTCCAAAACAAATGTCCTCTGTGGAGGACGCTGGTCCTCAGGAGGATAATCAACTGCCCACTTTCAATGAGATTGGAGAATCTCTCTGTGAGTGTGCTGAACTCCTATTTCAAAGACATTTTTTGCTGCATTCTTTACAGCGCCAACTACAGCGGTCGAGACTGAATCAACAGCGCCTCTGCTGGCTGCAGCCAAGTAGTGCGCGCATGGCAGGACAAAGTGGGTCAAATCAGATTTTTTTTTTTTTTAGATCTGATTATTTCCAGAAGACTGTTTAACCTTCAAGTAAAATGGGATTTTTATCAGATTCCAGTGTAAACGTACACAGGCCCCCATGTGGCCCCAAAGTGACGTCACATTGCTTAGGTGAAAACAAAGGAAGTTGAGCGGGAGGAAGTCGCTACTACTACAAAATAAAATAAAAATTGCAACACCTTAAAATGAGTGTTTTTTTACTTGAAAGTAAATGAAAGTAATATAATGTATGATTGGATAAATATATATATATATATATATATATATATATATATATATATATATATATATATATATATATATATATATATATATATATATATATATATATATATATATATGTATATATATATATATATATATATATGTATATATATATATATATATATATATATATATATATATATACATACATATATATATACATATACATATATATATATATATATATATATATATATATATATATACATATATATATATATATATATATATATATATATATATACATACATATATATGTATACAACCATACATATATATATATATATATATATATATATATATATATATATATATATATATATATATATATATATATATATATATATATATATATATATACATATATATATACAAACACACATATATATACATACATATATATACATACATACATACATACATACACACATATACATACATACATACATACCAGTGACGTGCGGTCACTGGAGGCGGGGCCTCACCTGCCATCATGGAAAGAAAAAAAATGTAAAAAGAAAAAAAATTAAATAAATTGTTATATGTATCCAGTGATTATACTATAAAGTTATTTTCCGTTTAACTTCACCAGTTTTAGATTATTTGTATTCAAAATCGCTGAATTTTCACATTTGCCGTTCAAATACTGAGAAGAGACGGTGCGGTGATCAGCAGCCAGTTGAGGCACGTCACTGTGTTGTGCCTCACCATGGATTGCGGACTCGGCTAACATAGTTTAGTTAGCTGAGGTATATAATGTACAGTGTATTTTGTCAACAACTGTATGTGTGTAAAGTATTTCTTGTGCTGAGCAATCATAAAACTGCTGCGAAGACGCACTGTGTGAGGCACGCGTAATCCCGCCTCCTGGTGCCGGTTATTGCACCTCCGCCGCAGACTGCACACCCCGACGGGAGCGCCACACCAACCAAAGCCCACACCCAAACCCTCAATGTGCAAGACCGAATCCACCCAAAAAAAGTCACTTAAGAAGAAGCCAAAAAGTGCAAAAACAACAATGTTCGCGCCGGAGGGGCAGTGAACGACTGCAGGGAAACAACATTAGGTACACTTGCAGACTGCAGCACGGATTTCATATTTCATTCATTCACAACTACTCCAACACAAACACCACTGTTCCCGCACTTATAAGTAAAGGTAAGACCATAATAACCTTTTTTTTTAATTAAATGTGTTTTTTTGTGTGCTACAGTTTGTATGTGTAAAGTTAAAGTTAAGTTAAAGTACCAATGATTGTCACACACACACTAGGTGTGGTGAAATTAGTCCTCTGCATTTGACCCATCCCCTTGATCACCCCCTGGGATGTGAGGGGAGCAGTGGGCAGCAGCGGCGCCGCGCCCGGGAATAATTGTTGGTGATTTAACCCCCTATTCCAACCCTTGATGCTGAGTGCCAAGCAGGGAAGAATGCTGGTATGAGCTTTTAAACATAACCCGTTAACTGCTGCCAATCAAATGGTCAATAAGATACTCTTTAGGGTTCATATGTTTGTAAATCTGACTGTGATGAAGTCAGTGCCTCACCAGCCATCAACCTCACCTCACGTCACTGATACATATATATATATATATATATATATATATATA
This sequence comes from Nerophis lumbriciformis, assembly GCF_033978685.3. Lineage (NCBI taxonomy): Eukaryota > Metazoa > Chordata > Actinopteri > Syngnathiformes > Syngnathidae > Nerophis > Nerophis lumbriciformis. The sequence goes on along the minus strand of NC_084556.2, from coordinate 12,392,988 downwards.
TATATATATATACTGTATATATATAGTCGAGGTTTCTGTGGTTTATCTGTTATAGAGTGCTCAATACTGGGGTAGAGTGGAATATACGTTAGGTGAGGAAAAAGCACAAGAGAGCTATTTTATCCCCTGATAAAATCCCTTGAAACAGGCTTGTAGGGATGATATACCCTCTTGTGTTTTTTCCTGACCTAACGTATATACTGTATATATACATATATATATATATATATATACTGTATATATATATATATATATAGTATAAAATATTTGGGAGGGTTGTAATCATTTATGGCTGGTAAGTAGTGTCACGGTTGGGTCACATTTTACCGCACGGGTCGTTCTCCCAAGATGCACCAGGAACTCCGGAGGCAAAGTGCAGGTGAGACAATGATTTATTGTCCATGAAACATGCAAAAATACTAAAGTACAAGATACAAACAAAAAGACGCGTGCCGATCGCACAGGGAGCAAAGGAACTAGCTAGCGCGAAAGCTTAGCACAAAAGCAGGAATCAAGGAATCATCAAACGTAACTTGTTGCATAGAAGCAAATAAAACAGCCAGACCGTGTGTGGCGAAAGGCAGGAATAAGCAGCTCTCTGATTAGTGCCCAGGAGCAGGTGAACGTCCCGAACACTAATCAGAGACAGGTGAAACTAGTCAGCACCCATGGCAACCAAAACACAAACACAGCGGTGCTGAAAACAGACCTGAGGTAAACAAAACATGATCCGGGCAACGGATCATAACAAAGTAGATGAGACAAGGACATCAGCGTGGATCTAGCATAGATTAGATCAGTGGTTCTCCAATTTTTTCAACCTCAGAAAAAAGTTGTGTCTCCAAGTTTCACCAACTTGACCAACATTAAAATACAGTAGCGTAGTAGGCCTAAGTATTCATAAAAACAAGGCAGAGGTTTAATTTAACGAGCACAATTAACATTTTTGGCCTCTAACATTTCACACAGTTTGAACAGTAACACTATTGTGGGGAACTCGTATGGCTGCGGTAGTTGTGACCCCAAGAGGAGGACGAATTGCCGGTAAGAGTCTTTTGATAACTGAAAATTGGGAGAAACAGTCATGCATGCAGCGGTCCTAAACATAATCAATCTTCGAGCACTGAGGAGCAGGCGAGGCAGGCATGAATAGCCGCCTGATTGGCAACTGCATCCAGGTGTGCCAGGCTGCCAATCAGGGACAGGTGAGGGAAACAAGTGCTCAGGGAGACATGCAGGAAGGGGAACAAAAATAAGAGCCCCGACAAGAAACAACCAACACCAAACAAGGAACCACCACCACAAGTGTTTGGAATATAGGAAAATAAAACTGTCTTCAAGGGTTGCCTTTACTAAATTATGGACATTGTTTTTTGATTGATTGATTGAGACTTTTATTAGTAGATTGCACAGTGAAGTACATATTCCGTACAATTGACCACTAAATGGTAACACCCGAACAGAGGTGGGTAGTAACGCGCTACATTTACTCCGTTACATCTACTTGAGTAACTTTTGGGATAAATTGTACTTCTAAGAGTAGTTTTAATGCAACATACTTTTACTTTTACTTGAGTATATTTATAGAGAAGAAACGCTACTTTTACTCCGCTACTTTTATCTACATTCAGCTCGTTACTCGCTACTAATTTTTATCGATCTGTTAATGCACGCTTTGTTTGTTTTGGTCTGTCATAGTGCCTGCGTTTCAACAAATACAGTCACTGGTGACGTTCACTCCGTTCCACCAATCAGATGCAGTCACTGGTGACGTTGGACCAATCAAACAGAGCCAGTGGTCACATGACCTGACTTAAACAAGTTGAAAAACGTATTCGGGTGTTACCATTTAGTGGTCAATTGTACGGAATATGTACTGTACTGTGCAATCTACTAATAAAAGTTCCAATCAGTCAATCAAAAGTGTGAAGGAAAAAAGACCCTTTTTTTTATTTCAATCGTACATCCCGTCAAAAGCCTAAAGACTGACTGCACAGTTCCTGTCTTCACAATAAAAGTGCCGCTCCATGGCGCCTGCGCTTTCAAAATAAGAGTCTCCGAAAGCCAGTGCAGTGCAAACAAGCTAGCAAGCTACGGAGTTTGCCGCCAATGTATTTCTTGTAAAGTGTATAAAAACGAATATGGAAGCTGGACAAATAAGATGCCAAAAACCAACCACTTTCATGTGGTATTAGACAGAAAGGAGGAACTTTTTTTCCTCCTCCATTTGAAAACGAGGACGTAATCAGCACTACTGTCTGATTACAATCAATGCAAGTCATCAGAATCAGGTAATACACCAACTTATATTCTTGTCTTCGTGAAAGAAAGGAATCTATATGTGTTAAACATGCATGTATATTCATTAAAACACCTTTAACATGTAAACAAAAACGGCAAAATAAATAAATATAAACTATATACTGTATATATCAATGTATGTATATATATACAGTATATATATATATATATTTATATATATATATATGTGTGTGTGTGTATATATATATATATATATATATGTATGTGTGTGTGTGTGTGTGTGTGTGTGTGTGTGTGTGTGTGTGTGTGTGTGTGTGTGTGTGTGTATATATATATATATATATATATATATATATTTATATATATATATATATATATATATGATATGTGTGTGTATGTTACTCATCAGTTACTCAGTACTTGAGTAGTTTTTTCACAACATACTTTTTACTTTTACTCAAGTAAATATTTGGGTGACTACTCCTTACTTTTACTTGAGTAATAAATCTCTAAAGTAACAGTACTCTTACTTGAGTACAATTTCTGGCTACTCTACCCACCTCTGCACCCGAATACCTTTTTCAACTTGTTTAAGTCGGGGTCCACTTAAATTGATTCATGATACAGATATATACTATCATCATAATACAGTCATCACACAAGATAATCATCAGAGTATATACATTGAATTATTTGCATTATTTACAATCCGGGGTGTGGGATGTGGAGGGGGGGGTTGGGTTTGGTTGTCAACAACAATTCATCAACAATTGCATCATCAGAGAAATAGACATTGAAACAGTGTAGGTCTGACTTGGTAGGATATGTACAGCAAGAAGTGGACATGGAGAGAGAGAGAGAGAGAGAGAGAGAGAGATCAGCAAGCATAAGAAAAAGTATCTACCTTTGATTGTTTACATTTGATTATTAACAAGGGGAAGGGTGTTAGTTTAGGGTTGAAGTTGAAGTTGCCTGGAGGTGTTCTTTTAGGGAACTCTGCTTTGACGTACAAACCTTTCGATTTCCGAACCATTTTTCAAGAACTAATTAAGTTCGGAAATCAGGGTTCCACTGTACGCTGAAAATAAAAAATGACCACACTTGATTCTACTTCTCTCCATTATAAAAAAAAAAGGTAGTATTTATATATTTTTAAAGGTGCACATAAATTACACCATACATTCATATTCTTTTTGTTAATACTTCAAGCCAAAAAAACTATTTGCATGTACCGTGCAACATCATTTTGACCAGTTTTGACGGAGCCTGAATCAACAGCGCCTCTGCTGGTTGCAACCAAGTAGTGTCCTCCACCAGGGTGTACCCCGCCTTCCGCCCAAATGCAGCTGAGATACTCCGGCACCCCCCGCGACCCCAAAAGGGACAAGCAGTAGAAAATGGATGGATGGATGCTTCCATACATACAGTATGTCATTCTAATGAAATCTCAACGACTTATTTAATGACTATAACCATCCATCGTTACCAACTTTCAGCAAAGCTGCAAAATATAAGCCCCGTAAAAGGTTTTGTGTCAATTCAGGTCATGAACTGTGGAATTCTAAATCAAGAACTTAAATAAATTACTAACATGAGTTAAGAAACAGTAGAAGTACCAAAATATTGGTATCGGAACAGCCCTAACATGTACACTCGGGTTCTTAATCAGTAGGTTGTGAGTTCAAACCCCGGCTGAGTCATACCAAAGACTATAAAAATGGGACCCATTACCTCCCTGCTTGGCACTCAGCATCAAGGGTTGGAATTGGGGGTTAAATCACCAAAAATTATTCTCGGGTGCGGCACTGCTGCTGCCCACTGCTCCCCTCACCTCCCAGGGGGTGAACAAGGGGATGGGTCAAATGCAGAGGACACATTTCACCACACCTAATGTGTGTGTGACAATCATTGGTACTTTAACTTGAACTTGAACTTAATTCCTACTTCTTTTGGACATGTTGAACTATTTAGGTCAGACCTGGGCAAATTGAGCCCCGGGGGCCCCATGCGGCCCCTTAAGCTTTTCAATCTGGCCCGCTGGACATTCTTAAATAATTTTTTTAGATCTTTAAGATGGAAACTGTAGCTGCCTTTATGATGTGCAGTGATGTTTTTAAATGACCGGAAGTCTTGAACTATACAAAGTATTTCAATGGTTGGATTCTGTGCTTTTGCCTGATATACTAGTTACTATGGTCATCTAATTAGTTACTATGGTCATCTAAGTCACCGCAGCTCAGACGAGGCACCAAGCAGTGTGGGTGGGGAGCGTTTCCACAGAGTGTTTCCAGAGCAGCCAGCCTGAAATGCGGCTGTCAGGGACAGACGCGGAAGGAGATTTTTACAACAAAGTTCTAAAGCTTAGTGATATATCAGATATATCAGATTGCAGGTTGTTTTTTTTTACCCTTCACGTTCATATTTCGCTGTGTTTGTTGCATTTTTGTTGCGTTTCGCTTGATTGTAAAATATGTCGAAGGAGAGGGTGCGTGACGTTCATATGTTGTCAATATTCAGTGTTTTATCGTTTATAGTTAATATTGTAAATCCCACATTTTTAATTTTCATGTACATTTTGGGTGTTTTAAGGCGGTCTGTCATAACGTTTGTAGCATTCAGACATTATTGCATACTTGCCAACCCTCACGAATTTTCCAGGAGACTCCCGAAATTCAGCGCCTCTCCCGAAAACCTCCCGGGACAAATATTCTCCGGAAAATCTCCCGATCTTCAGCCGGAGCTGGAAGCCACGCCCCCTCCAGCTCCATGCGGACCTGAGTGAGGACAGCCTTTTTTCTTGACGGGAGGACAACAGGGTGACAAGAACTAAATCATCCAGACTAGAGATAAATTGTATTATTATGTTTATTTTACCTAAAAATAAATATATTTATTAATTTAAAAACAAAACATTTTTACTATATTTTGCTAAAACATCAAAATTAATCGTATTTTTATTAGTATTTAACCACACCCCCAACCACGCCCCGCCCCACCCCAGACCACGCCCCTCAAGGTTGGCAAGTATGCATTATTGTGAAGTTTTGTATTAATGTTCCTAAAAATAGACACATTTTTTTCTCTAAATTTGCCCCCCCCCCCCCGAGTCAAAATAATAGCCCAGGCCTGATTTAGGCGCTAGTGTTACTGTTTTAGTGCGCTTGTAAACTATAAATATGATGCAAATAAATTGAACAGTTTGATGGATGATGACTTATCCCCCTGC
>NC_084556.2:12340000-12385000 GCF_033978685.3 Nerophis lumbriciformis | reverse complement strand
ATATATATACATAGTTAAATGTTGTTACCCACATACGAAAAACGAGCAGGCACCTGCTGCATATGCCACAACAGAAGAAAAAAAAAAGAAGAGATGGACACTTTTACGGAGCGGAGAAGGGACGCCTCGCCGGGGTCCGGGACCGAGGCCCCTTCCCCCGAGAGGGCCCCACCGGGAGCCGTAGCTGAGGCGATCCGCGAGAAGGGCCCGACGCACGTCCAGGGTCACTACCGCGCCCACCGCACCGACACCCCGCCTCGTCCGCCTTCGCCGCGGCCGGCGTCACGCGCAGCAGGTAAACAGCTTACCTGCCCGCCACCCCCGTGGCCGGGGGCTCGTAACAGGGGTCACTCCGTGCGCTCCGCCCGCGCAGCTTACCTGCCCGCCACCCCCATTGCCGGGGGCGCGTAACAGGGGTCACTCCGCGCGCAGTGCGCTCACAAAAGGGGTGGGGCTCACCCTGGTTGATATAGACAGCAGCTGGACGGTGGCCATGGAAGTCGGAACCCGCTAAGGAGTGTGTAACAACCCACCTGCCGAATCAACTAGCCCTGAAAATGGATGGCGCTGGAGCGTCGGGCTCATACGCGGCCGTCACCGGCAGCGAGACGCGCTTGGAGGTGCGCTCAGCGCGGCTCCCATATGATTGCGCACTGGTGTGCGTCTGGGTCGTGACAGCGTGGCACGCGAATGTCTGCACTGCATTGGATCAGTCTCCTTTCTTTAACAGGCAAAAGCTTTATAACCTCACTAATGCCTTGCATCGTCTATATTAGATATATAACAACGGGCGGGTGCGGGCGGATGCGGTTCTGATCAAATGTTACATCGGGTGGATGGCGGATGGTTGACGACTTTCTGATGCGGTTGCGGATGAAATAATTGCCTATCCGCGCATCTCTAATATATATATATATATATATATATATATATATATTTATTCATAAATTGGCTCTAGTGTGAGAATGTGAGTGTGAATGTTGTCTATGTGTGTTGTCTATCTGTGTTGGCCCTGCGATGAGGTAGCGACTTGTCCAGGGTGTACCCGCCTTCCGCCTGAATGCAGTTGGGATAGGCTCCAGCCACCCCCCAGGACCCCAAAAGGGACAAGCGGTAGAAAATGGATGGATGAAATTTTATTCATTTGAGTAATTTGAATCTGATTTGGTTCCACTTTGCAGGATGCTGAATTGGAATCCTTATAACCAAGTCAATTTATGACGTTTAACAAAGATTTTGCTCTAAATACTAAAAATACTTAACAAACGCTACTATTTGAATACTTGGATAAAGCAAAGCATACCTTACCCACCATTTTCCTTTTTTTTTTTTTTTTTTTTACTAAAATTTGCGAAAATGCTAACATACTAGCTCGTAGCACGCTAGCAAGATAACAATATCTATGACATTTAGTTTTATACCTACAAAATTGGATAAAATGCAGAAAGTAGTGGTGGCTAAATGACAACCTCAGTGAGTGTGTTGCACACTCAACGGTTGTATTGACATTGCACTGACTTCAAATGTTGAATTTCAATTACAGTAAATTGAATTGACATCAATTGCAATTCTGATAAATTCTTTATAGCCAAGTGATAGGAGAAATGTATTACATTAAATAAAGGTTTTGGCTTAAATACTAAAAAATACTTAACACTAAAATAAACACAAGTCCCCTTAAATAAAATGTATTATCATTATTATTAGGCAACAATATCAATTGGCTTTTAGTCTTATCCCTTTAAAATAGGCTAAAATGCCAATATGCTAACAGTTAGTATGCTAGCACTTAGCGTGACAGCACTCGTGATGGGTAAATGACGCCTCAGTGAGTGTTTGGCACACTCACTAGCTGTGTTGACACTGTTGATATTTCATAATGGTGCCATCTGCTGGATTAAACAAGTCAGATGTTCTCGATGACATTTTGCACATATTAATGATAATAATAATAATAATGGATTAGATTTATATAGCACATGTGTATGGAACACAAGTGGATATAAGGCCTTAATGGAGCAAGTTATGAGCAGAAAGTCGAAGAATTAGCATTTTCCAACACTTCTAGCACAGATGTCATCCTGGCGTGGCGTTTAATCATTTGGATTTGAAGAGTTTGCGGCGAGCGACTGTCTGCCGTCGCCCCAAGGCGATGATTTTTTTCGCCGCTATCGTCCCATCTCGACCGCTGTTTACTATTCGCGGCGTAATGAATTATTGAGTGGCGCTCGCTGAGAACTGCGCGGACGAGCGGCAGCCTGGCGGAAGACGTTTTACTGCTTGTTTGCAAAGCTGTGCTGCGTATAAAGAAGGAGGAGATAAAATATCATCACTCATCCCTCCAAGAATGTTAAAACGTCTGCATGTTTAAATATATTATATTTGAATAATAATAAAAGTGTTTTAAAATAATCTCATGCCCAGAATGTAATAATATCCAAGCATTACTAGGAACATAAAAGCCAAAAGACTAACTAAATACTAACGATTTGGGGGGAATTTTAACCCTTCAAAGAACGGCATGTTTACATCAATGACCTAGACCACATACACACACTTGTACAGTATGTTTACATGCACTAAAATCAGATTATTGGTTGAATAATTTGGGTGCAATATTGGTTGGAACCAGCTTTTTAAAACAAATGGAAATTAATTTGTTTTTTATTTTTTTAAAGATGGGATGAACATATCTAGATATTTTGTTAAACCATAAGATAGCTTTAAAAAAAAAATATGACAATTCAATATATTCAATATAAAGTGGGCAATACATATATATATATATATATATATATATATATATATATATATATATATATATATATATATATGTATATATATATATATATATATATATATATATATATATATATATATATATAGACTACACTTAGAGACTAGATTTCCTTTTTATTGTCATTCAAATTTGAACTTTACAGCACAGATAAGAACGAAATTTCGTTACATAAGCTCATGGTAGTGCAGGATAAAAAAGCAATAAGGTGCATATATAAATACATAAATATATATAAATATATATATAAAATAAATTAATATATATACATATATATATATATATATATATATATATATATATATATAAATAAATAAATAGATTACTGTACAGATAAATAAATTGCACATTTTCACATGTGTCCACGTTTATAGATGTATGTTATATTGTCTTTTTTATTCCAGCGAGTTCATCCATTTTGGGGGGAGTTGAGGGGATAATTTAATTATGATGCGTTCAAGAGTCTTATGGTCTGAGGGAAGAAGCTGTTACAGAACCTGGAGGTTCTGCTTCGGAGGCTGCGGAACCTCTTTCTAGAGTCCAACAGTGAAAACAGTCCTTGGTGGGGGTGGGAGGAGTCTTTGCAGATTTTCTTAGCCCTGGTCAGGCAGCGGCTTTTTGCGATCTCCTGGATAGGAGGAAGAGGAGTCCTGATGATCTTTTCCGCCGTCCTCACCACTCTCTATATGTATATATATATACATATATTTATATATATATATATATATACTTATACAGTATATATACATATATATATATATATGTATATATATATATATATATATACTTATACAGTATATATACATGTATATATATATATATATATATATACTTATACAGTATATATACATATATATATATATATTCCTCCCGCACTAATTGACTGGAAGAACGATAATGGCGTCATATTATCGATGGGAAAATGCATTTTTAGACAATATGACTTGCCTGAGTGGCTAGGAGACACCGAGAGTAACAAGCGGTAGAAAATGGATTAGAAAGGACAGAATCAAAATAATAATAATATATTTTTTTTTAAATAAATAAAAAAACTTGGGACTTACGGCGGGCCGGATTTTGGACGTTGGCGGGCCGGATCCGTAGTTTGGGGACGACTACTTTAGCTGATACACACAAGATTATTATCAGTGTATAGTATGAATCATAATAATATACTGCTATCCCCGTTTAAATAAGAAAATCGAATTTCAGTAGGCCTTTATTTATGAGACACAATTGTGTCAAAGTCATGATTTTTTTGTTTCATGCTTGAAATAAGAAATTATTACTTTAAAAAATAGTTTTATACTTGTAAGTGTTGATGACACACCTTTGCAACAGTTGATGTTCTAGTTTCAATATAGGTCATAAAATCTTAGCAACAAGCTGTAATATCTTACTGAGATAATTTAGGACCAAAACACTTAAAACAAGTAAAACACTCAATAATTATCTTATCAGACAGAAAATAAGCAAATATGACCCTTATTTGAGATATTTCATCTTACTTAGATTTCAGTTTTTGCAGTGTATATATGATTAATTTGTGTCGCGGTACTATACTAGTACCGGTATACCGTACAACCCTACATTCAAGACATATTTTCTGTAACTTACATATTTCATATTTAAATGGCAGAAAATAAATACTTTAGCGCTGTTCACAAGTGCACTGCTTTTGTTACGCAAAATAATAGAGACACTAACTTATTTCAGTAGCAAAAACTGTAAAAGGAGGGAAATGTTGCTGCAAGCTTTGATTAGGAAAAAGTAGTGCCATCTGGTGGACAAGTATAACATTTCAAAAAATTAAATTCAGCTGTCCAAATTGAAATATAAAGGATTGCATTAGTTTATACAGAGAACATGTGGGATACAGACGGTCAAATATGGTCGTTAGGATGAAATGTTTAAATTTTGTAGGCTGACCAAGCCAGCCTTAAATGGCCAGTGCCTCGTTTTGGACTCTGCTAACTACTCCCCTATGCACACGCACACACTATGCAGACAAGAGCTGACAGGATCATCACACCTGGAGGGCAAAACCCTGCAGGGATTAGTGCAGTGACAAACTCTTTGGTAATGCCAGTATAATCTCAAAGTGAACTTGGAACATTATTTTTTTTCTTTTTTAATATTCTTCTTGTGTACTAAGGTGAGAAATGGACTATTATCAGTATCCATGGTTCCAGGCTGACATTTTGGACGTAACAGTCCCCTTTAATTATCACAGTTTTCTTTTTTGGAGGGGGGGGTAGCTTTGAGGCAACTGCGGGATCAGTGGAGTAATAAAGGACTTGTCTCATAATGTAGCGACTTGGGAGACAAATTGACATTCATCTTGATTAGGGCTCAATGTGTGTGTGTGTGTGTGTGTGTGTGTGTGTGTGTGTGCAACACATGCACTCAGTGGACAATACATTAGGCACACCTGGACAAGATCCAAAGCAAGAGTTGTACGCAAACTTTTGCTTGACAATGTCATAGAAGTATGCAGCTTTCATGCTTTCATGCCGCAGCGGTACTCAGTTGTAATACACTTTTTCCACCACATGTGGCAGTAATGACAATTACAAACAAGCACAGAAGGTCTCGAGCTATAAAGTCATGGAGAAGTTTCATAAGCGCAAAAATTAGGACTAAAGTGGTGAAGCTATATTTTCATTCGCACTTACATTTTATTGACTGTTTAGTTAAGAAACAGCTTCATTATTAATTTAGCTTATTTATTTCAACACTATAATTGCATGTACAAACCCCGTTTCCATATGAGTTGGGAAATTGTGTTAGATGTAAATATAAACGAAATACAATGATTTGCAAATCCTTTTCAACCCTTATTCAGTTGAATATGCTACAAAGACAAGATATTTGATGTTCAAACTGATAAAACGTTTTTTTTTTGCAAATAATCATTAACTTTAGAATTTGATGCCAGCAACACGTGACAAAGAAGTTGGGAAAGGTGGCAATAAATACTGCTAAAGTTGAGGAATGCTCATCAAACACTTATTTGGAACATCCCACAGGTGAACAGGCAAATTGGGAACAGGTGGGTGCCATGATTGGGTATAAAAGTAGATTCCATGAAACGCTCAGTCATTCACAAACAAGGATGGGGCGAGGGTCACCACTTTGTCAACAAATGCGTGAGCAAATTGTTGAACAGTTTAAGAAAAACCTTTCTCAACCAGCTTTTGCAAGGAATTTAGGGATTTCACCATCTACGGTCCGTAATATCATCAAAGTGTTCAGAGAATCTGGAGAAATCACTGCACGTAAGCAGCTAAGCCCGTGACCTTCGATCCCTCAGGCTGTACTGCACCAACAAGCGACATCAGTGTGTAAAGGATATCACCACATGGGATCAGGAACACTTCAGAAACCCAGTGTCAGTAACTACAGTTGGTCGCTACATCTGTAAGTGCAAGTTAAAACTATCCTATGCAAGGCAAAAACCGTTTATCAACAACACCCAGAAATGCCGTCGGCTTCGCTGGGCCTGAGCTCATCTAAGATGGACTGATACAAAGTGGAAAAGTGTTCTGTGGTCTGACGAGTCCACATTTCAAATTGTTTTTGAAAACTGTGGACGTCGTGTCCTCCGGACCAAAGAGGAAAAGAACCATCCAGATTGTTATAGGCGCAAAGTTGAAAAGCCAGCATCTGTGATGGTATGGGGGTGTATTAGTGCCCAAGACATGGGTAACTTACACATCTGTGAAGGCGCCATTAATGCTGAAAGGTACATACAGGTTTTGGAGCAACATATGTTGCCATCCAAGCAACGTTACCATGGACGCCCCTGCTTATTTCAGCAAGACAATGCCAAGCCACGCGTTACATCAACGTGGCTTCATAGTAAAAGAGTGCGGGTACTAGACTGGCCTGCCTGTAGTCCAGACCTGTCTCCCATTGAAAATGTGTGGCGCATTATGAAGCCTAAAATACCATTACGGAGACCCCCGGACTGTTGAACAACTTAAGCTGTACATCAAGCAAGAATGGGAAAGAATTCCACCTGAGAAGCTTAAAAAATGTGTCTCCTCAGTTCCCAAACGTTTACTGAGATTTGTTAAAAGGAAAGGCCATGTAACACAGTGGTGAACATGCACTTTCCCAACTACTTTGGCACGTGTTGCAGCCATGAAATTCTAAGTTAATTATTATTTGCTAAAAAAAATAAAAAATTATGAGTTTGAACATCAAATATGTTGTCTTTGTAGTGCATTCAATTGAATATGGGTTGAAAAGGATTTGCAAATCATTGTATTCCGTTTATATTTACATCTAACACAATTTCCCAACTCCTATGGAAACAGGGTTTGTAAATGTATTTTGCATCAGTTATTTATTATTCCCATCTTATGCTTATCTTTGGTTGCTACTTATTTTTCTAATAAGCCTGACCCGTTATACGGTGCTCAATACCGGGGTAGAGCGGTATACGTTAGGCCAGGGAAAAATATAGAGGCTATTTCATCCCTACAAGCCTGTTTCGCAGGTTTCTCTGAGCAGAGAAACCTGCAAAATATATATATATATATATATATATGTATATATATATATATATATAGTTGTATAGGTGACCTGATAAAATGGTCGTCGTAACACAAGATTTGTTTTTTGCCCATATTCATACCAGACACACAAGTGTTCCAGGCACAAAGAAGATTGAATTATTAGTAAATGTCTGGTATCTTTTGTAAATAACCGGACACCAGAGAGGTCTGCGCCCAAACAGGATTGTGTATTCAATTCCTGTGTCTCCTGGTGCACTCGCTTTATAGCAGTCTGTATAGAAGATGAACGCTGATGTGCGGCCTTCATGCCGAGCGCTGGGACTTGAATTCAAATGAACAGCGCTAACCAGAAGTGTCAGTGCACTCTTCAGCGAGACCTGTTTATGTATTTTAATTATACACGGTTTATTCTTGGGTGTGCGAATCCCCTCTGAGGAACCGTTATCGCCTCGCCATCCAAAACAGGCGTCATTTATCAGGAAATTAATTCTAATGTTCCTTCTCTTGTTCCGAGTTCCTCCTCCAGTCCCCTCGGGGGAGTTCGACGGGGCCGTCGCTTCAACTGAGCCTTGCTTCATTGGCGTAATTATGGGCTGTTGTTTGCTCGAGGGCACGTCAGGCAGCACGCAACAAAGCACCTTCAGGCTGCACCGTCGGCTCACGCGATGTAAATGCAAACACAGACAGAATACCCAAACAAACAAACCCGCAGACATAATGTAAATTATTATAGGAGAATTAGCAGGACTGAGTGCTGTGTTTCTAACATTAACTTCTTTATATCAGACATGTATTTAAAATTTGCATGATTAGGGTTGTCAAATACATGTGTTCATGTATTTATTAACTTGAGCGATTTATTCCAATAATTAATTTTTAGTGTGCATGCTCCTTTACCTTAACCCAGTTCTTCTCAGGGAAACTGCTTTATCAGTATCACACAGTATCATGCTTCGAACACCGTTTCGAAAACATGCTCATTGTCGCCATCAATCCTGACTTCCTCATTTTGATCCAAAAAAAAAAACGCACAAATTGTTTCATTCATTTCTGTTTTGCAGGATAAAGTGCTATATTGTGCACCTGAGTTAATAATGTGGGGGCGGGTGGTGGCAATAATTGTTGCCCCATAGCTCAGTTTAACAGAGTGGACGAAAAGGGTAGCTTTGTTCCGCCTCCGGGTGGGGGGGACGGGTCCTGATCGTTGTTTGTGCTTACGCACCAAACAGCAGTCCATAACAAACACAATGTTCAAACACAAGGGTGTCCATATGTGCCGCAGTTCAATGATCGTCTTTGTGGTTGTGTCATCGGATTTGCAGTCCCGTGTTTTGGAGTTTGCATGTTCTCCCCGTGACTGCGTGGGTTCCCTCCGGGTACTCCGGCTTCCTCCCACCTCCAAAAACATGCACCTGGGGATAGGTTGATTGGCAACACTAAATTGGCCTTAGTGTGTGAATGTGAGTGTGAATGTTGTCTGTCTATCTGTGTTGGCCCTGCGATAAGGTGGCGACTTGTCCAGGGTGTACCCCGCCTTCCGCTCGATTGTAGCTGAGATAGGCTCCAGCGCCCCCCGCGACCCCGAAGGAAATAAGCGGTAGAGAATGGATGGATGGATGGATGTTTTGGACACTCGGATGAAGAGAGGGGCTGGAGTTTTCCATCGATCACCACCTGGTGGTGAGTTGGTGCCGATGGTGGGGGAAGATGCCAGACAGACCTGGCAGGCCCAAACGCATTGTGATCATTGGGTTTGCTCGGAAAGTCTGGCAGAGTCTCCTGTCAGAGAGAGTTTAAATCCCACCTCCGGAAGAACTTCGAACATGTTACGAGGGAGGCGCTGCACATTGAGTCCGGGTGGACCATGTTCCGTGCCTCTATTATCGAGGCAGCTGAGCGGACCTATGGCCGCAAGGTGGTCGGTGCCTGCCGTGGCGGTAATCTCAGAACCCGCTGGTGGACACCAACGATCAGGGAAGCTGTCAAGATGAAGAAAAAGTCCCATCACGTCCTCTTGGCTCATGGAACGGTCAGGTACCGACAGGCCAAGCGGTGTGCGGCTTTGGCGGTTAGAGAGGCAAACACTCGGACATTGGAGGAGATCGGAGAAGCCAAAGAGAATAATTTACGGACGGCTTCGAAGCGATTCTGAACCACCATCTGTCGCCTCCGGAAGGGGAAGCAATGCACTGTCAACAATGTGTATAGTGAGGATGGTGTGCCGCTGACGTCGACTGGGGATGTTGTGAATTGGTGGAAGGAATACTTCAAAGACCTCCTCAATCCCACCCACACGTCTTCCAATGAGGAAGCAGTGCCTGGGGACTCTCCAATTTCTGGGACTGAGGTTGCCGAGGTAGTTAAGAAGCTCCTCTCTGGCAGGGCCCCAGGAGTGGATGACATCTGCCTGGAGTTGCTAAAGGCTTTGGATGCTCTGGGGCTGTCGTGGTTGACAAGACTCGGGCGGTGCCTCTGGATTGGCAGACTGGGGTGGTGGTTGCTCAATTTAAAAAGGGGAACCGGAGGCTGTGTTCCAACTATCGTAAGATCACATTGCTCGGTCTTCCTGGTAAGGTCTATTCAGGTATACTGGAGAGGAGGCTACGCCGGATAGTCGAACCTTGGATTTAGGAGGAGCAGTGTGGTTTTCGTCCTGGTTGTGGAACTGTGGACCAACTTAATACTCTCGGCAGGAGCCTTGAGGGGGCATGGTAGTTGGCCCAACCAGTCTACATGTGTTTTGTGGACTTGGAGTAGGTATTTGACCATGTCCCTCGGGAAGTCCTGTGGAGAGGACTCAGAGGGTATGGGGTATCCGACCGCCTCATTGTGTCTGTGTGATCAGTGTTAGAGCTTGGTCCGCATTGCCGGCAGTAAGTCGGACCCGTTTCCAGTGAGGGTTGGACTCCGCCAGGGAGTATGTCACCAGCAAAGAGCTCTGTTTCTGTTAACAGCACTGGGCTTTTCTTATTGCACTCAAATAACAATTTGCAATTGTATATATTACATATAGCCTGCCATAATCTAGGATTAGTTTAGAATAGAATATCTATAGACAATGTATTAAATGCTTAAACATTTTTGGTCACCACTCTTGGTCTGTGCTCTAAGACAAATACAATCATTAGTAAAAACTAAAAACAATACTATGGCTACAACTACACAGGTGGGACATGTAGCAGGTGAAACACATATTGTTAAAGATAAAACACAAATTGTAGGAATTTGTAACAACATATAGTCATTTCACTTGCATTAGTTTACGTTATGTGGGCAGTTTTGATTTCGCTAATAATTGGGAACAAGCCAGCTGTGTGCGCATCTACGTATCTCTATCTGCGAAGCTAATTAACTATATTACCTGAACACTCAACATCATACTCCTCCGCTCTGTACGTCACCGCCGCACGCCAGCATGCGGATGAAAAAAAGTACTGGTATTTTCGAAACCAGTATAATATCGTTTTTATTTTTGCTTTTTAACAGTATTAATCCAAACTAATGATTATTTTTATATTTTTGTTTAACTAGATTTTGCAAATGTTCATGTGACATGTGTTTGTGTAAGCTAACTCTTGTACTCCAGAACCGTTGCTCACACTAGGGTGAAAATTGGTCAAAACATGCATTTTTACCGGGCAGCCTGTGCTATTATTTTTCCTACAAATACACCAAATAGTGGCGTAATTAAACCCCAAAGTTGAACAACTATTATTCGGATTGAATTCTCACACAGCTCAATATAAAACAACACTCTGTAACTTTAGGGTGCTCGGCCATATCACCACGAAAATGGGTTCACACCTTGAGGAGAGTGACAAGTGCTTGTGTGTGAAATTTGAGCTAGTTTGGTAGAGAAACATGGCCACCATCAACTAATAGAAACTTAAGCCCCTTCTACACTAAGCCAGCTAAGGTTATCCAGGGTAAATCCCACCTAACCTTATCTTTGTCCACACACACAGAATGTCGGCGTAACGTGACCTAGTAGGCGCATGTCATAGTCACCTCCAGTGTTGCTTTGTGTGCAAGTTCTTAAATTTAACTTATCTGAACAATATCCAGTGTTGTGGTATTTCAATGAACTGGAATCCAGTGTGCTGTGGGGCCCTACTGTAGTGAATCACACCTGAGCCATCATAAATTAAACAAATCTTTATTAGACATGTAAACAATATGATAAATAACATTTTACATTAATTAATCTAGGGATCTAGATATCTGGTCAGGACACTCCTCACTCCTTTGCCTTCACCTTCATTGTCCATTCGTTTTCGGTGACTTTATATACTCTGGACCTAGACGTTGAGTACGCGACATACATGGCGGACAATAACTGATACAGTCCAAAAGCATTCGCCGTTTTCCGTAGTCTTCCCTCGACGGCCAGGTTATACAAAGCACACGCTACCTTTTTTTTGTCACATCGACGGGAGCCCGCATTCTCGTTGTCTCTCCTTCGACAAATGGACAAAGTTTTTCGGTAAGTAGAATCACAGCTGACTTGGACATTCTCTTGCCGTCTGAGAACTGTTGTATCCGAAATAGCTGCAATCGCTTTCTCTTAAGGTATTCATGGGTGATTTCCACAAGCTTCTGTACAGACAGAAGGAGAAACACGGGCATGTCTGGATGACTCGACTCCATATATCCAGTGGTTAGCTCCG
This sequence comes from Nerophis lumbriciformis, assembly GCF_033978685.3. Lineage (NCBI taxonomy): Eukaryota > Metazoa > Chordata > Actinopteri > Syngnathiformes > Syngnathidae > Nerophis > Nerophis lumbriciformis. The sequence goes on along the minus strand of NC_084556.2, from coordinate 12,373,013 downwards.
AGGTTACGAAACCGTTTTATTATGAAGCTGGCTGTAGTGCGTTCTTTCTGACGTAATTTCCTGTGTGGGGCGCGGTCTTTCTGGTGTCACTTCCTCTCCGAATTCAGTTTGTAAACAATCAATGAGTCCATACAAAGCTAAGAGCCGGAGATTTAAGAAATAGACGGCGCACTTACCCGTGTAAAAAATTATCCAAGGAGGGGAACCGTAAACGATGGTTTAGTGTGGCTGAAACAGGGCTTAGGTTAAATAATTATTCCTTTAAGGCAGTGGTTCTTAACCTTGTTGGAGGTACCGAACCCCACCAGTTTCATATGCACATTCACCGAACCCTTCTTTAGTGAAAAATAAAATGGTTTTTTTTCAAATTCAAGACAAAGTTATATGTTTTTGGTAAGACTTTAGTATGGGGAACATATTCTAAGTAACAAAGACTTAATTTAGAGTTATTTGGTTAGGGTTAGAGGGTTAGGGTTATAATAAGGCCATGCCGAATAAGGCATTAATAAGTACTTAATAATGACTAGTTAAGAGCCAATATTTTACTAATTAGCGTGTTAATAAGAAACTAATTAATGGTGAATATTTTCCCCATACTAAAGTGTTACCATGTTTTATACTGGTGCATAAAATGAACCGTGCATGGACATCACCTTGTTCAAAGAACAAAACCAACACAGTACATAAACTCACAACAAATTACACACCTGCAAATCAGTCTGACTTCTGCTGTTGCCGTATCCGTAATTTTTTTTTACACGATGAGTCGGGTGTGTCTTGACCTCCGCCGAACCCCTGAGCCCGACTCACCGAACCCCTAGGGTTCGATCGAACCCAGTTTAAGAACCACTGCTTTAAGGGGTTATCCGGCCTAATGTAGACAGTGTCTAATTGTCCATTAGTGAACATTTGTTTTTGATGGTAAACCTGCTAGCATGTCTTCCATTGCATTTTCACCACAGTCGTTGTCAAATATGATGTATAAAAAAACCTAATCTGATAGTAATTGAAATGCAGTTCAACCCCACTGAAAACTCCAACTGCGATAATCAGCCATTTTCTGATTAAAAGATGATAATCATGGCACGCAGGGTGAATCAGAATGTGGCTGATTGTGTTCAACCAATCAGTAAGACTAATGTCCAACCTTTCTGCCTGCTTTCTCATTTTCCAAGCCGTGACCTTTCTTTGCATTGGGCTAGTTTGATAAGAACGCTAATATTAGCTGCAAAGTTGGCGCTGAGTTCCAAAAACTTGAGTGATTTACAAGCGCCCGCAGCCTCTCACGGGGAGGGAGGCAGGAGGGCGATTGACAGGCATGCACATTATGCCTTCTTCAGTGACAGCTCTTCTCCACGTTGTCAGGATGTGCACTGAATGAAGGGGGGCAGGATGATGACAGAGGAAAGCTGCGGAAGGTGACTGAGAGTAATGTACCTTAAAGGACGTCCACCTTTAGCCTTGACTCTGTTGTAGGTGTAATGCACGTTGACATGGCCGCCATGGACAAAACATTATTTTTAAAGCTATGACGACGACTAGGTTTTCAGCGCTGTGACATCTACATGCCATAGTTTACAAGGCAGGCTTCGCTACACATCTTAAAACAAAGCCCGGAGCTCTGTCAACTACGCTATATTGCCAAAAGTATTAGGCCACCTGCCTTGACTCACATATGAACTTGAAGTGCCATCCCATCCCTATCCTGGATACACAAAAATTTCGGTTCGGTACGTACCTCGGTTTAGAGGTTCATTTTCGGTACAGTAAGAAAACAACAAAATATACATTTTTGGGTTATTTATTTACCAAATTTGGAAAATCTTCCACCAAAAATATTTTTCTTAGTGGAATATTTGATGGGCAGCACGGTGGTGGAGGGGTTAGTGCATCTGCCTCACAATACGAAGGTCCTGAGTAGTCTTGGGTTCAATCCCGAGCTCGGGATCTTTCTGTGTGGAGTTTGCATGTTCTCCCCGTGACTGCGTGGGTTCCCTCCGGGTACTCCGGCTTCCTCCCACCTCCAAAGACATGCACCTGGGGATAGGTTGATTGGCAACACTAAATTGGCCCTAGTGTGTGAATGTGAGTGTGAATGTTGTCTGTCTATCTGTGTTGGCCCTGCGATGAAGTGGCGACTTGTCCAGGGTGTACCCCGCCTTCCGCCCGATTGTAGCTGAGATAGGCTCCAGCGCCCCCCGCGACCCCAAAGGGAATAAGCGGTAGAAAATGGATGGATGGATGGAATATTTGATGTGAAGTAATCGGAACCTTGGATAGTTCAATAATTCATAATAACATTGATTTTGAGCAATGACAGTTTGGAAGAAAAAAAAAAAAGCTTTGTTTTATTAGTCCACATTGCAACATTTTCTAAATTACATATCACCTTTAAGCATTTTTATTTAACTTTTGTTATGTTTTTGTTTATTTTAATAATATTTTTAGAATGTGCCGTGTGCCTTTAAAACATTAGCTGTGGGCCGCAAATGGCCTCCGGGGCACACTTTTGACATGCCTGCTATGGATAATAAAACATTAAATCTGATAAATGTATGGATAAAAAGCAGAGCCTGGCGACGCATGCGCGTTTATCATAACTCTCTCGCTCTCTCTGTCTCTGCCCCTCCCTCACGAATGCTGCCGCGCGCACAATTTGTTTTGTTTTTAACCCCTTCTTAACCCTGAACGTACATTGAAAATACACGCAACCCTAACTCAAAATGCTGGACATTTGAGGCATTTAAGAAACTCCGTCCGGACAGCCCTGCAAAAGAGGACATGTCCGGTGAAAAGAGGACGTATGGTCAGTCTATCGTAGCGCCGTCGCTGCTAGCATGCTGTGTGTTGTGCCTCGGTGTGCATTGTTTACACAACGTGCGGAAAGCTACTTAATATGTCCGTGTGGAAACTCGTTCGGTACACCTCCAAACCGAACCCCCGTACCGAAACGGTTGAATACAAATACACGTACCGTTACACCCCTAATCCTGGAGCATTCAAAGTTCCTTTCACTGGAACTAAGGGGCCAAGCCCATCTCCTGAAAAACAACCCCGCACCATAATTCCTCCTCCACCAAATTTCACACTCGGCACAATGCAGTCCGAAATGTAGCGTTCTCCTGGCAACCTCCAAACCCAAACTCGTCCATCAGATTGCCAGATGGAAAAGCGTGATTTATCACTCCAGAGAACGCGTCTCCACTACTCTAGAGTCCAGTGGCACATCCGATGCTTTTCATTGTACTTGGTCATGTATGGCTTAGATGCAGCTGCTCGGCCATGGAAACCCACTTCATGAAGCTTTCTGCGTACTGTACGTGGGCTAATTGGAAGGTCACATGAAGTTTGGAGCTCTGTAGCAACTGACTGTGCAGAAAGTCTATGCATTAAGCGCCTCAGCATCCGCTGACCCCTCTCTGTCAGTTTACCTGGCCTATCACTTTGTGGCTGAGTTGCTGTTGGATGAGTTTGCGGGATGAGTTTGCTAAGTATAAAAATTAACCTGAAATTTTTGAATGAAAGAAGCAGCTGTTCTAAATGTGTCCACTAGATGTCGCAATAGCAATTTTTTGTATCTTTGTAGATGATGCTACACGTGTACAAAATAAACCACATGATGTTAGTACATCAGTCGAGGAAAATGATCAAACTATATAAATAACATACTGTAAATTTTATTTTGATATTATTTTTTTATCTTGATAGATTGAAAATTAACACCAATGAGTTGACTGATGAACATTATCACATAATGTATTCAAAATATATAAATAACAACAAATAAAGGTAGAATACTATTAACCACAACATGTAAGTTTAAAAAAAACCCAACAATATTATGATTTGTACATTTTCAGAATGTGCTTGTTCTATTTTTAAACAAAGAAAAAATCTTTATTTTTAAGTTATCGTGCCGTGATTTTACCAGTCCGGCCCACTTGGGAGTAGATTTTTCTCCATGTGGCCCCTCATCTAAAACAAGTTTGACACCCCTACCCTAAGTGTATACTGTGTGTAAAGAGCACAATGGCAACCATTGTGTGGACAAACAAATTAAAGCTAACACTATTGTGAGACATATTTGAAATTGATGACAAATAGTAGAAAAAGAGACCATTCCCCCTTTTTTCTTGGCGAGCTACAAGGTACAGCGATACAATGAACACAACTACACAAAACATGGCAAAAGCATGCGGACAGAAAAAATGGCAGTCAAATGAAAAAACACCAGCAAGAGTTGTTGTGAAAACGCTGAAATGACTAGATGTTAAACACCTGAATGCCCTTTCTGTTTTTGTCTGATAAAAAACATCCAGACCTGGTACCATCCAGCGTGTACACCCTGTGTGCTTAATGGGGCTCACCGTAAGGCTCAGTCAGGTCGAGGCGATTGTCCACTTTATGGCCCCCGAGTCGCATCCCTGCTCTTTGCTGAGCCAGCACTTCCCTCGGCGAGCTAGTTTGCCGCCAGCATAAAAAGCAAAACTCTCGATTTAACAGGCAAATGAACAGTCAAGGTCGGTGACGTTTTGGGGACTTGGAAAAACAAGGAAGGTGACGCGAAGTTGCTGCTCTACAATTTTGCCGTAACGGCGGCGTCAAAGTTAAAACTGCTGACATGGCAACTTTGCTTCAGTCTCTTAGAAAGGGACTGTACTTTTAAAAACATTATCATTCACAATCCTTATAGAGACAAAAACACGTATGTTTTTGTGTTTTTTGCATTCTAATTGTAATAATTGGCTAGTTCGAGTTTATATCTATATATATATATTTATTTTATTATATTTATATAAATAAAAGAAATACTTCAATTTCAGTGTCCATTTATTTACACATATACACACACACATAACACTCATCTACTCATTGTTGTACTTGAAAGTGCAATGCTTTGCAGCCAGAAGCACAGCCTTCTATACTACATACATACTAAATACACAGTAATGAAAACACAGTTGTTCTACTAACTGTACTGTGCTTGCTGCTTACTTACTAAAAAAAAAAAAAACAACAACACTTACCTTTCACTATTTGAGTAGCCTTTGTTCTGCCATTTGCGTACTGGCGAGCGATCTCTGAATCCGGGAACATATCCTTCATAGATTTGTTGAAGACATTTGCAAATGAGAACGGGATGTTGCTTCCAGCTATCAGCATAGCCATCTTTGTCTCGGCATATGTTACACCATCGGGTCTCCATTTAGCGAGGTGGCCCATAATACTGGGCTGTGCTGCGCTGCCGATGCTTTGTGCTTCGCTGTCCGTTCATGAATGAGTATATCCGTTCGGCCACCGTGTTCAATGGAGAAGTCTGTTCTACAAAATTAACAGGCAGCATACCCCTTCCCCTTCCAACTGTCCTGGATAAACTGAAATTCTTGTTTCCATTCGTTTTGGAACTTCCAAGCGTATTTCTTCATCGTACTCGTCGTCGGCGTCACCATGGCTGTATCTTCCTCGTCCGCATGGAGGTGGAGGGGGCGTGGCCTCCAGCTCCGGCTGGAAATCGGGAGAAAATCGGTAGAAAATTTGTCCCGGGAGGTTTTCGGGAGAGACGCTGAATTTCGGGAGTCTCCCGGGAAAATCGGGAGGGTTGGCAAGTATGGCAAAGATGGCTAGCAAAAGTGTAAAAATCACTCTAGAAATGCATACAAAAACCGCCCACAATACTCCATTTACATTTTGTGAACTGAATATTAACCAAATATTAGCGACATCATTATTATAAGCGGTTATGCGTATAAAATACCGTATTATTCGGACCATAGGGTGCACCGGACTATAAGGCGAAATGCCGATGAGCAGGTCTATTCAGGTCTGTTTTCTTTTCAAAAGTCGCTTGGATTATAAGGCGCATTAAAGGCATCATATTATATATTTTTTTCTACATTTAAAACACAATTTTGTGATCCAAATAACATGTAATGGTCAAAATGTTGCATAAATTATGTTTTACAGACCATCTTCAAGTTGCTTTCAGAACTTCTCTTCGGAATGCGCCATTTTGTAGGCGGTCTTATTTACGTGCCTCAACTTCGACGGTGTCTTCTCCCCATCATCTTTGTTGTACCGGTAGTTTTTAGCGAGAGATATAAGTTAGAACTAGAAATGTCCGATAATGGCTTTTTTGCCTATATCTGATATTCCGATATTGTCCAACTCTTAATTACCGATTCCGATATCAACCGATACCGATATATACAGTCGTGGAATTAACACATTATTATGACTAATTTTGTTGTGATGCCCCGCTGGATGCATTAAACAATGTAACAAGGTTTTCCAAAATAAATCAACTCAATTTATGGAAACAAATGCCAACATGGCACTGCCATATTTATTATTGAAGTCACAAAGTGCATTATTTTTTTTAACATGCCTCAAAACAGCAGCTTGGAATTTGGGACATACATTTGGGTGTATATTGTAGTGTCCCGGAAGAGTTAGTGCTGCAAGGGGTTCTGGGTATTTGTTCTGTTGTGTTTATGTTGTGTTGCGGTGCGGTGCGGATGTTCTTGTTTGGTGTGGGTTCACAGTGTGGCGCATATTTGTAACAGTGTTAAAGTTGTTTATACGGCCACCCTCAGTGTGACCTGTATGGCTGTTGATCAAGTATGCATTGCATTCACTTGTGTGTGTGAAAAGCCGTAGATATTATGTGACTGGGCCGGTACGCAAAGGAAGTGCTTTTAAGGTTTATTGGCGCTCTGTACTTCTCCCTACGTCCGTGTACACAGCGGCGTTTCAAAAAGTCACAAATTTTACTTTTTGAAACCGATACCGATAATTTTGAAATCGATACCGATAATTTCCGATATTGCATTTTAAAGCATTTATCGGCCGGTAATATCGGCAGTCCGGTATTATCGCACATCCCTAGTTAGAACTGTACACTACTTTATATTAGAAATGGCAAAAGGGGAGGATGAATGTCCCACAACAAGTGGATAAAGATAAGGAAGGAGCCTTTTGGCTATGGCGCGGACTACAATAGTGGTCACGCGCAATTTTTCGGGACTTATGCAGATCCCAAATACACAACAGCAGATACCACCAATAGGTAAGTTGGTTTTGCATAATATTGCAAAACAAAACGCCAGATAATATGTCTCCCAACTGGTGCCATTTTGGGGTCCTTATACGGTATGTTGAAGCACAGTACGTCTGACTACACTAACCGTAATGCCCTGACAATCCATCAAGCGCTGCAGCTGCGAAGCTTCCCAAAGTCGTAATAAAACATTTTTGACAGACTTTTGCAGTGTTCTACAGTATATTCTCAATTAAATGTCAAAGTTTTGAGCTTGCTTGCTAGCGTCATTTATTGAACAACCAGTGTTCTGAAAATTCCTTTTAAAATGTAATTAATTGGAGTTACTCGTTACTTTACCAAAACAGTAATTGAATTACGAATGAAATGTATAAATGGAATTAATTAATCTACAAATATCTGGCATATGCATTTGAGAGACGTTTCATTTGAGGGCGCTTTGTGTGTGTGTGTGTGTGTGTGTGTGTGTGTGTGTGTGTGTGTGTGTGTGTGTGTGTGTGTGTGTGTGTGTGTGTGTGTGCGTGTGTGTGTGTGTGTGTGTGTGCGTGTGTGTGTGTGTGTGTTTCAATGGAGCTGCATTTAGTAGCTTTAGCAGTCAGCCGCGCACTTTTGTCGACTGTGACGCCGGCTCTTTTGAATCGTTTCCCCGGATTGTGTTATCTTTGGTTAATAAAGAGAATGAATGTGCTTCAATGGCTGTCATATCTTCTTGTCAACAAACGGTGTATTGTTTGGATGGCAAGTTTTTCACTTTCTATCATTGATTTTTTTTGTTCATTATTCCCATCGTGTGTCACAGTCTGATGTCGCCTCTTCCTCTTTGATATCAGGTTCATTTTAGTGCGGTGCTGTTTGTTGCTTTCACTAGTAAAAAGATATTGAACTTTCTGCACTTATGACACGGTCTTGTTGTTGGCATAAAACCACATCAAAAGTAGCGTGCCACGTTACATCAAACTATTGCTAACGGCGTTGTAACGGATCTAAAAGTAAATAATTAGATTACTCGTTACTAGTAAAAGTAACAGAGTTTTTAACACTGTTTTATATGACACCAGGGGCGCCGCTAGGGATTTTGGGCCCCATGAAAATAATCTTTACAGGGCCCCCAACACAGTGTCATTATTTTTTCTGTATTATAATTTCATCATCATTAGGGGCCTCTCTTGGCCCCCCTCCATCATGGGCCCCTAGAATCCATCTCCTTTACCCCCCCTTTTCGGCGCCCCTGTATGACACCATTATATAATTACTTTTCCACACGTAGCTCGTTTGTGTGACTGCCATCTACTGGTCACACTTATCATTACACCATGAACCAAATAAAATTACTTTGAAGTCGGTTAGCACAACAGGTGAGCAGACTTTGTGCTTGAAATGTGCTAATTATTGAATTAAATAAAACAACAGCGATTAAACATTTGCATTAAAACTGATAGTGTGTAGTTAATATCTCGGTACACTATCAAAATACAAACGCAATTACTGAATGTGTGTTTTTCAGCTTATTGTGTTGTTGTTGTGTCCGGAAGAAGTTACAAAGTGAAAGTACGACACTTAACTTTTATTGACAATCTTGTGCTAACAAGATTGACACATATTCTTTCTCATGCACACACGTCTTTTTCTCTCACACACAATACTTAATTTACGTCAATAATCTTTCAGGCACGGTGTATTTACAAACATTTGTGAACTCTGAACATGACCATAGAGATAAACACCACCATGTGGTTAACTTAAATGGTTATTCAACAGTTTTGTTTATTCACAATTACATGTTGGATCTCTCTTGTCCCGTGTCCCAAACGGACGAATATTGTTGCAAATAATAATAGTGTCCTCTGCCGCGACTCCTTCAGAAATTGCACAGTTCATCTTCACAACGGTTTTATAAGTAAAACGTCCATTAAAAGTAACCTGATCATTGTGAATGATTAGTTCCAGTTTGGACAAAGTAGTCAATGTTGTGGTTCAGCGGTTGTATATAGGAAGGAAATTAGTATCTAGTATCTAGTCTGCAGTTGCTCCTTCTGGAGACACTGCCCCTTAGTGTTTTGGAAGACATGCCTCAAAACAGCAGCTTGGAATTTGGGACATACATTTGGGTGTATATTGTAGCGTCCCGGAAGAGTTAGTGCTGAAAGGAGTTCTGGGTATCTGTTCTGTTGTGTTTATGTTGTGTTACGGTGCGGATGTTCTCCCGAAATGTGTTTGGCATTCTTGTTTGGGTTCACAGTGTGGCACATATTTGTAACAGTGTTAAAGTTGTTTATACGGCCACCCTCAGTGTGACCTGTATGGCTGTTGACCAAGTATGCCTTGCATTCACTTGTGTGTGTGCAAAAAGCCGTAAATATTATGTGACTGGGAACAAATACCCAGAACTCCTTTCAGCACTAACTCTTCCGGGACGCTACAATATACACCCAAATGTATGTCCCAAATTCCAAGCTGCTGTTTTGAGGCATGTCTTCCAAAACGCTAAGGGGCAGTGTCTCCAGAAGGAGCAACTGCAGACTAGATACTAGATACTAATTTCCTTCCTATATACAACCGCTGAACCACAACATTGACTACTTTGTCCAAACTGGGTCTCCTTCTGGAGACACTGCCCCTTAGTGTTTTGGAAGATCATTACAAGTTTGGGGCCACCCCGCATGGAAGAACTATAAATCAAACAAGACGCCGTTGTGTGGGGGACGTAATCTACGCGAGGCGAGAGTATATTCCAGCCTGTAGAGTGGCCAAAAATATAAAATATACTTGGTAAATAAAACCTGAACACTTAGACCTACTACGCTACTGTATTTTATTGTTGGTAATTATGGTGATACTTGGAGAGCCAAGTGTAATACTTGCAGAAAAAAGTTTGAGAACCAGTGCTTTAGATATAAAAATGGCACCAAAAAGTCAGTAAAAAAGGTACACCCTGCATTCGTCCCAAAGCCTGACATGAAATCACTTTGCATTAAAACCCATTTAAAGCATTGGTCATGTGATTAGAATACCAGCGGGACGTCTGCTTTGGAGATATTCTGGGCACATCCAACTGATTTGAAACCCCCAGGCACGCCTGGGACCATCCTAAAGGGATTACCAATCCCGTCCTGGAAAATGTTTCCTGAGCCCCCAGGGAAGCTTTGGAGGCCACGGGAGTGAAAAAGGAGCGTCCGGCTGCATAATTTGCTTCTGCTGCATTTTATGCATCAAGCATTAGGTGTGCATGAGAGAATTCTTTAGTACCCATGATGCACTGCTTCTACCGTGTCAGTGGCTAAAGGGCTATATAGGACTTTTATGGCCGAAACCAGGGGTGTCAAAATCAATGATGGCTGCTCTCAGAAGGCCACATGTAACAGTGAATATGCAATTTGCAAATGCAGCTGTTTTTGATCATTATATTTGTCTTGACTAAGATGACAAGCAGACATTTAAGTGTTTAGTTTCGATACCAAAAAAAAATGCTTGGTACATCATATAATATTAAAGTGAACTTTTAGCATATCAGTATGTGGAATTACATTATGGAATGGATTTAAGTAAATAAGTTAAAAATTGTACTCATATGATCCAGGTTGTTCAAAATAATAGTGCTTACAAAGTACAAAGAAGAAGAATTATGAGAAATACTTCCAACCTTATTGAAAATAAGATATTCTTCATCCCAGTATGTTAATAATGACTGAATTAATTAATTACATATTACAAAACTGTCGTGTATACTAATTCATAGATGTTATTTTATTATATAAAAAGGTCAGTAAATGATTCTATATATTTGTAAACGCTCTGAAGTGGGAAAGGGGTAGGATTAAATAAGCTTTGCTTCTTCCTACTCCTTTTCGGGCATGATGTAAAATGAAATGATATGAAATTGTGTGATGTATTATGCTGTAAGTGTGTTCATGTTCGAAATAAACTAAAGAAAGAAAGAAAGAAAGTGTAGAATACGAATGCAACAACTACATTCAGCCAGAGAGTGCTTTTTCATTTCCAGCCTTTTGCAGGCCACATAAATCGTATGGTGGGCCACCGCAAAAAGATGTGGGTGGCCACATACATAACTTGGTGGACCACATTAAAGTACCAGTAGAGTGGAAAAACAAGTTGCCTCTATGTTGAAGCTATTATCAAATATATTTGAGTTATAAAGACTTCCAAAGTTTGCGAGTAAATAGATGTGATCAAAATAGTATCAATCTCAGGGAGATTCCCGAGCCATTTTAAGAGATAATGAGCAAACCAGTCACACGATCTGTGATGTCGCGTTAGCAACCACAGATCCCTTCCCCATCAACAACAATGCTAATCAAGTAGCCTTTGTGAGAGCCAACAACAATTACTTTGTAAATGTAAATGGCTTATACTTGTATAGCGCTTTTCTACCTTCAAGGTACTCAAAGCACTTTGACACTATTTCCACATTCTGTCATGGCGTGGACTTTGGGGGGTTTGTTTTCCCGAGATGCAAGAAAGGTTGGATCGGACATGGCGTGAATGTAAGGACATTATTTATTTTAACACTAAAATACAAAAGGGGTACAAACAAAAGGCGCGCTCAAGGCGGAGATAAACTTGGCTAAGAAACAAAACTACCACAAAGGCAAAACCATGGACAATAAACAAAAACTTACTTGGAATGCAGGGAACTATGGCATGGATTTCAGAGGTATCATCAGGAAACATGGGTAGCAAGGGTAACAGAAGCAATGTCGCCAGAACGACCAACTAAAAATGACAGGCTTAAATAGTAGTCTCTGATGAGCAACAGGTGCGCGAAAAGGCAGGTGAAAATCATAAGTTACCATGGTGACTAAACTCAGGAAGTGCATAACCAGGAACTAAAAGGAGTCCAAAACAAACCGATAACACAAAACATGATCCGACCACGGATCATGACACATTCACCCATTCACACTCACACACTGATGGCGGGAGCTGCCATGCAAGGCCCTAACCACGACCCATCAGGAGCAAGGGTGAAGTGTCTTGCTCAAGGACACAACAGACGAGACAAGGTCGGTAGAAGGTGGGGATTGAACTAGGAACCCTCAGGTTGCTAGCACAGCCACTCTCCCAACTGCGCCACGCCGTCTCCCACTCTGGAAAAAGTTATGATCCAGGACTTTATATTGTTGAGCCCGAACACAAAGAAGTTGAACTGCAAGTTTTAGAGGCCGGAAGATAAAAGGATGCAGCTTTATTGAGGCACTATAGCATTAGCAGCATTGCTAGGTGCTAAACATACACATTGATTATAATAAACCATAATAAAACAAACACTTAAACACTCTTTTTCACCATCTCGGGGGCATACTTGCCAACCTTGAGACCTCCGAATTCGGGAGATGGGGGGGTTTGTGGGGCGGGGGTGTATAATGTAGCGTACCGGAAGAGTTAGTGCTGCAAGGGGTTCTGGGTATTTGTTCTGTTGTGTTTACGTTGTTCGGATGTTCTCCCGAAATGTGTTTGTCATTCTTGTTTGGTGTGGGTTCACAGTGTGGCGCATATTTGTAACAGTGTTAAAGTTGTTTATACGGCCACCCTCAGTGTGACCTGTATGGCTGTTGACCAAGTATGCTTTGCATTCACTAATGTGTGTGTAAAAGCCGCATATATTATGTGACTGGGCCGGCACGCTGTTTGTATGGAGGAAAAGCGGACGTGACGACAGGTTGTAGAGGACGCTAAAGGCAGTGCCTTTAAAGGCCTACTGAAATGCGATTTTCTTATTTAAATGGGGATAGCAGGTCCATTCTATGTGTCATACTTAATCATTTCGCGATATTTCCATATTTTTGCTGAAAGGATTTAGTAGAGAACATCGACGATAAAGTTCGCAACTTTTGGTCGCTGATAAAAAAGCCTTGCCTCTACCGGAAGTAGCAGACGAGTAGCGTGACGTCACAGGTTGTGGTGCTCCTCACATCTGCACATTGTTTACAATCATGGCCACCAGCAGCGAGAGCGATTCGGATCGAGAAAGATTTCCCCATTAATTTGAGCGAAATTTGAAAGATTTGTGGATGAGGAAAGTGAGAGTGAAGGACTAGAGGGAAGTGGGAGCGATTCAGATAGGGAAGATGCTGTGAGAGGCGGGTGGGACCTGATATTCAGCTGGGAATGACTAAAACAGTAAATAAACACAAGACATATATATACTCTATTAGCCACAACACAACCAGGCTTATATTTAATATATGCAACGCATACTTCATCAACAGCGATGCAGGTTACACCGAGGGTAGCCGAATAAAAAACGTTAACACTGTTTGAAATACACGCCACGCTGTGAATCCACACCAAACAAGAATGGCAAACACATTTCGGGAGAACATCCGCACCATAACACAACATAAACACAACAGAACAAATACCCAGAACCCTTTGCAGCACTAAATGCTCCGGGACGCTACAATATACAGTATATTGTAACGTCCCGGAAGAGTTAGTGCTGAAAGGAGTTCTGGGTATTTGTTCTGTTGTGTTTATGTTGTGTTACGGTGCGGATGTTCTCCCGAAATGTGTTTGTCATTCCTGTTTGGTGTGGATTCACAGTGTGGCGTATATTTCTAACAGTGTTAAAGGTTTTTATACTGGCACCCTCAGTGTAACCTGTATCGCTGTTGATGAAGTATGCGTTGCATTCACTCGTGTGTGCGTACAGAAGCCGCGCATATCTTGTGACTGGGTCTGAACGATGTTAGAATGGATGAAAAGCGGACGTGACGATCGTAGAGTACGTTAAAGGCAGTGCATTTAAGGCACGCCCCCAAGAGTGTGGTCCGGGTGGACGAGATATAATGACTGATAAACACCTTCGTTCGATAATGAAGGTTGCCTCAGCTCAAAGCTTGAGCCCCGACATTAATGAACTAGCATCCAAGAAAAGATGGCAGGTATCTGGCTTGGGCACATCAGATTAGATCAGTGTGTTGCAAACTGAGCAGTTTAAAGTCCTGAATGGTTGGTTTATTCATTGTTATATTATTTTCAAATTTATCAGCCTGTGGAAAAAGTTAATGTTGATATTTACCTCAGAAGGCTGCAAATAGAAAAGAGGCATTACATTTTTATTTAAAATGTATTTGATATGCCATTGATATGTTTTAATTATTATTATTATTATTTGAAACTCGATTTTGCATGTCACTGTAAAGTTATATAAGCCTTGCTTGTTCAATATTCAATGCAAAACTTGTTTGGGTCCCTATTAAAAGGTTGATTTGTTCAACCTTGGCCCGCGGCTTTGTTCAGTTTTAAATTTTGGCCCACTCTGTATTTGAGTTTGACACCCCTGGTTTAATGGATACAATGAAACACAATTAGGCACATAAAATCAACATGTTTTTCCACTCTTCTGGTACTTTAAACAGATGTGGCGGGCCATATTTGGCCCCCGGGCCTTGAGTTTGACATCCGTGATCCAAGACAAAGTAGCTCTCTTCCAGAACAATAGCTAATCAAAGCCGATGAGATGGTTTTGCAGAGTAAACTGCCTTTGGGGGCGACAAACTGCTTGGAGATAATGAAGAGGAAGACGAAAGACCGTCATGTTGAGAGACGTTAGGAGATAAAGATGGAAATTAACACCACAGCGTGAAGACAGGAAAACTCCTCAAATTAACTTTGTTAAACACACCATGCTGCTCTTTAATGTGTTATTCTTTTACTCTACTTGCCACAGCTCAGCTGATATTGACATGTTTCTGTACCGTTTCTCGTGCCTGCTTTGCTGCAGATACTGGGAGAACTGCTCTTCTTCCTAGTTTTTCAGCATTCACGGCTCAGCATGACTAGAATAAACCGACACTAATGTTAGCATACCTTGCTGCTGCGGTATAAAATGTAGGATTAAATGTATCGCCTTGCTGTGGCCAGAATGCCAAGCAGTAATTACAGGAGACACACATTCTCTGCCGTGTCTCGTTCCTGGACTGATGCAATCGAGGACAAGTCCTTTTTACAACTTCATTTTTCCTGTCCCATTTTAAAGTGGAAAACCAACTATCTGAATGCGGAGCTGCCGACATTAACCGACATTAAACAAGACATAACCTGGGTGACAGGTCATGACAGTGATAGCATTTTTGATATGTTTTGTTTACCATTTGTTTGTGTTTATATTAGCCTTATTACACAACTACTACTTAAAGGTGCCATTTGTAATAATTTCATGTCAAGTCATCATTAAATGGCCCTGATATGTCAAAGGACATTAAAGGCCTACTGAAACCCACTACTACCGACCACGCAGTCTGATAGTTTATATATCAATGATGAAATCTTACCATTGCAACACATGCCAATACGGCCGGGTTAGCTTACTAAAGTGCAATTTTAAATTTCGCGCAAAATTTCCTGCTGAAAACGTCTCGGTATGATGACGCCTGCGCGTGACGTCACGGATTGTAGAGGACATTTTGGGACAGCATGGTGGCCAGCTATTAAGTCATCCGTTTTCATCGCAAAATTCCACAGTATTCCGGACATCTGTGTTGGTGAATCTTTTGCAATTTGTTCAATGAACAATGGAGACAGCAAAGAAGAAAGCTGTAGGTGGGAAGCAGTGTATTGCGGTTGTGCCAGATAACGCACCCCCGCCGTAGAATGCACCCCCTGACTGTTGTGCCGGATAACACAGCCGGTGTTTCATTGTTTACATTCACGAAAGATGACAGTCAAGTTTTACCATTGGCCTGTGGAGAACTGGGACAACAGAGACTCTTACCAGGAGGACTTTGAGTTGGATACGCAGACGCGGTACCGTGAGTACGCATGCAGCTGCGGCTTCCAAACATTTGATCGCTTGCCCGTACGTGCGTGCCGCTATGTGCATGTCACGTACGTAACTTTGGGGACTTTGGGGAAATATATGTGCTGTATGAACTTTGGGGAGGTGAACGGTACTTTGGGCTGTGGGATTGAGTGTGTTGTGCAGGTGTTTGAGTTGTATTGGCGGGTTATATGGACGGGAGGAGGGAGGTGTTTGTTATGCGGGATTAATTTGTGGCATATTAAATATAAGCCTGGTTGTGTTGTGGCTAATAGAGTATATATATGTCTTGTGTTTATTTACTGTTTTAGTCATTCCCAGCTGAATATCAGGTCCCACCCGCCTCTCACAGCATCTTCCCTATCTGAATCGTTCCCACTGCCCTCTAGTCCTTCACTCTCACTTTCCTCATCCACAAATCTTTCATCCTCGCTCATATTAATTGAGAAATCGTCGCTTTCTCGGTCCAAATCGCTCTCGCTGCTGGTGGCCATGATTGTAAACAATGTGCGGATGTGAGGAGCTCCACAACCTGTGACGTCACGCTACTCGTCTGCTACTTCCGGTACAGGCAAGGCTTTTTTATCAGCGACCAAAAGTTGCGAACTTTATCGTCGATGTTGTCTACTAAATCCTTTCAGCAAAAATATGGCAATATGGCGAAATGATCAAGTATGACACATAGAATGGACCTGCTATCCCCGTTTGAATAAGAAAATCGCATTTCAGTAGGCCTTTAATAAATCATGTTCTTTTCGAATACTTTTATAACTGATAACAGTAGTTCAGCCGGGATATACTCATTTCAAAATTAGATTTACAGCCCCGAAATCTTGTCATTGTTTTCATTTCGATGCCCCACCCTCTAACAATTGACCAATTAAAAAGTCTGTAACTGTGTCACATCCAGGTTGCCAGTTACACACCGCCAACTTTGTCGAGCTACTGCCACTGGTAAAGTTACTAATCATGTCAGACCTTAGTAAATCTAAAATGTGTTGTTACGATTCTCAACTTATTCATGACAAAGCCAGGAACAAATGGAGGATTTGTATTGGGGATGCCTTTGAAAGATGGAGACGATTGAAGGCGGAGAAGATTTTTTCATCTGACGGCAAACTTGCTAATTTCCTCCTTGATAGGTAAGTCAGGCATTTACGTTTTCTTATTACTTGTAATATAAGGAAATTTAAACATTTCGTATGTAAACTATATTGTCCAATACAGTCGATGATCTTGTCTAACAAAGCTAGTATGTTTGTGCAACGAATGCTTAGCATGCTATCCCGGTCAATGACACATCGACATATAGGCTAAGGGGGGAAATACAGTATATGCCCGTTAGCCTATATGTTGATGTGTCATCCAACTGACAGGAAAAATATATTTTCAACAAAGAAAACCTACGTGGATATGGGTCGTGTCTGCCTGTCACACAGACACTCTTGTCAAAAATTACATTAACATGTTTTATTTACAATCCATGTGTGACTTGTTTATTTAATTTTATTTTGAAATTCATCAATATTAGTCACAGGTATGTGAAGCTTACAAAAACTAACGGTTCATTACGATTCTTAGGGTAATGATTCGATTCAGAATCGATTCTTGTTTCAACACAATTCTTGATTGAACATGATTCTTAATTCTAATCGATTCCTACAATATATTATTTGGTATAAAAGTGATAAAGGATCCTTTATCACTTTTCTCATTTTCAAAACAGGTTACCAAAGCTGCTGACACACTGTATACTCGCAGCGAGTAAGTGCGTAGATGACCTAAAAACAGAGTTTTAAAAATTGATTCTTATGATAAAAATGATAGTAATTACAAGGTAATTGTAATAATAATAATACAATAGTCCTTATATTTTTATTCAATTATTGAAAATGATTGATCAATTAAAACAACAGAATAAATAAGAATAGCGACTTGAATGGGAATTGCTTTGTTGCGCACCCCTAAAAAGTCTCTCCCATTTCCTGGTTGCATTTAGTTTTTATATGTAATCTGACTTTATTTACCATTTTAATGCATGCAGTGATCATGTGCGTCATCATTCCCAAAAATACTGTGCTCTCATAGGCGTTTAAAAAAATAAATTTGCTTAGTTTGACTTCAAAAGAAGTGAGCCGCGACTTCATAACCATGTTAAATTTTCGTTTTGGGGGAAAGCAGTAGAGCACCCCAACTCTACACTGCAGTAGCTACCAGCATTGCCAAGTACGACTATTAAAAGTGACTTTGGACTTGTTTTTTCTAAATCGAATCAAATCAAGCTTTATTTGTATAGCACTTATCATGCACAAGCAGGTGGCAAACACAAAGTGCTGTACAAAATAAAATGAAAAATAAAAACTGAGGAAGAGAAGTAGACATACACAGATGCACACACTCACACGCACGCACGCACAGACACACACATACACATACACATACACATACAAACACACACACACATACACAGCACTATTGACAATAACAAAGGAAAAACAAAGCAAAACATGACCTGGCACTGAGGATTTGAGGAGAAACCTCACATCTGCGAATTTCGCGAGTCGGAGGTTGCGTTTTTTTGGGCTCGTGTCTGAACGTGTGGTTGCTTATTTGGGCTTGCTTTTCTGTCCCCTACAATAAAGTAAAACACGAGTGAGACGGTTAGCGGTGTGTCCTTTTCTACACAACATGTCTTGGTTGTTGTGCTGACAGTCGACTTGGCACGCGGCCAAACACTCATTCAAATGACGCATGTGCAACTACTCCAGAGCCCAGATAAACAGAAAAAACAGGAAAACTTCATGAAAAAAAAAAATGAATATATATATATATATATATTTATATATATATATTAGAAATTGTCATGATCAGGCAGCTCTGTCGCCACCTATTTTCTTTTTGTTGCAGTGCCCTGCACACCTGATACTCATTTCCTCCTGACTACTTAAGCTCTCCAGTACCTTCACTCGGTGTCAGTAGATTGCCTGATGTTTCACCCTTTCCGTTGTGTACATCTCTGCTTTGGCTCCACTCACACTTTTTGTTCCCTTTGGCTGCTGTCGAGTTAATTGTTATTCTCCTCAGCCTCTCTGCGCATTTTTTTGTTTCTCACACCTTTTCACCACTCCTTTTTGAGTGTTCTTTTTGTTATTTTTCCCCATTTATTTTTTTCTGCTCCGGGTCGGGGTGCTACTCCGGCTAAGCCGATCGTGACAGAAATAGTTATTTATTTACGTAGCTTGTCACACATGATTCAGTGCTGTTGATCGTCGCGGTGAATCTCTGCATGAATTAATCATGTGATGCAAAACGAGTTAATGTGTTATTGTTGACTGTGTATACTTTTGCCTGCTGGGTTTCTTCCGAGCTTGTTTTCATAGAGCCAGGCAAACTTTGAGTATCTACTGTTTATGCAGCCACAAGTATGCAAAATCTTTGTCAGAAAAATTGTATTTAAATTATCAAAAAACTTTCCGTTCTGAGTTCTCAATGAACAGACAAGAAGCGGTCTTTGTTGCACCAAGCCAAACGCTTGGAAGATTCCGCTGTGGACGATGGAATGAGACGGGAGGGGTCATCCATTGTCCTCGAAAACCAGCCCAAGCTGAATCCAGGACGAACCCAAGCCTGAGGGATCTTCTTCTTTTGTCTTCAATGTGACCGAAAACAATGACTGTTTACATACTCTCCATTCCTGCTGAGACAGGTGCTGTTGCGTAAACATTGAAATCTCTAAATAAAAGAGGAGACGAAAACCTTCTTCGTCAGAGCGTGGTGCAGGACTGTACAGAGAGTGCAGTGGCCATGTCTCTCCTCAATATTGAGTCCAAATTGAATTCTGTCTCTGTTTGATTCCTTGCCTTTTGTCTTGTTTAATAGATGTCCTCAGTGTTTGAACGTGACAATCTTCATTATTTCCAATTTTTTGTGTATAATAATAATAATATTTTTAGTAGTTGTATTTTTATAATATATATATAATAGATTATATTTCTGTAGTTGCACATAATGCTGTCTTTTGCCAATTTGATTCCCAGCCAGTGCCCCCCAGCACTCAGTCATTAGAGATGTCCAGTGTCGGTGCCAGGCATGGATAAATAGGGGGGTTGCGTCAAAAAGGGCATCGGCTGTGAAAACTGTGCCAAATTAAACATGGGATAGACTTGCTGTGGTGAAAACCCTGACAGGGAATGCCGAAGGCCAAAACAAATGAATACACATTTATTAGATTTTTCTCAAATCGATAAAATAAAATGTCAATTGTAGATACGATGCGTATATATATACATACATACAGTATATACATATTATTAAAGTGTCAACCTGTTTTTTTCTCTCTTTTGACTCCCAGGCAGCGGCGCCTAATGAGGCAGCCAACCTCGCTTAAATCCGTCTCACATCCTCGCCGCACTTCCCATTTTACAGTCTTCTGAGCGACTCATACGCACGCTGAGTTAGGCGGCATATTTATCTTGTGTACATTTAATAGCGGGGCGCTTTCTCTCCTGTGCGGCTAACTCCGCTCCCTTTGCTCATACCTGTGGAAAATGAAAATCTGGCTAATGTGCTGACAGTGCATCACGGGTACGAGATCTTTGACAGTACGCAGCCAGTTCTTTCTCCGGACGTAGAAAGAACCACGGGGATAAAGACGAAACACTGAAAGGAAATAACAACAAGAGAGGGCAGAATCGCGGCAGCTCTTGCCGCAAGAGGAAACAAAAAGTCAAATGGGCAGATACAGAGAGGATGGACAGAAATAGACAAGAGGCCTGGAGCAGTGAAAAAAAGCCCGGTCCACTCCACTTGTTGTCATTAGAGGGACACAAAGGAAAGCGGAGAGCTACAGTATGGATGAGGGTTAATAGGAGAGAAGACTGGAGGCTATGGAAATACCACTCAGGAGTAGGAGCATGAAAATAAAAAGCAATACATTTAATAACAATTGTAACAAAAAAAACAACCTAAAAAGCAGGCTTCACTACACATCTTTTTTTTTTGTCCTGTCCAGCTTCTCAGGCAAATCATATAGTTGATGTACATGCCCATATCGGCTGTACAAATTTACTTTCCAAAAGAGAAGTGCGGGATACTTCTCTTGTTTCCTTATTTGTATTTGACTTTATTAAATGTATTTATATTATTATTTGGTTGGAGCAGGAAGAGAATTAAAAAGGGGGAATAGTGGGGACAAGAGGGGGATAAGAGAGAGAGACAAAAACAACAACAGCAAACACAACAATAATAACAACAACATTAAAGGCCTACTGAAACCCACTACTACCGACCACGCAGTCTGATAGTTTATATATCAATGATGACATCTTAACATTGCAACACATGCCAATACGGCCGGGTTAGTTTACTAAAGTGCAATTTAAAATTTCCCGCGAAATCTCCTGTTGAAAACGTCTCGGTATGATGACGTCTGCGCGTGACGTCACAGATTGTAGAGGACATTTTGGGACAGCATAGTGGCCAGCTATTAAGTCGTCTGTTTTCATCGCAAAATTCCACAGTATTCTGGACATCTGTGTTGGTGAATCTTTTGCAATTTGTTCAATGAACAATGGAGACAGCAAAGAAGAAAGCTGTAGGTGGGAAGCGGTGTATTGCGGCAGGTGTTGTGCTGGATAACGCACCCCCGCCATAGAATGCACCCCTTGACTGTTGTGCCGGATAACACAGCTGGTGTTTCATTGTTTACATTCCCGGAAGATGACAGTCAAGCTTTACCATTGGCCTGTGGAGAACTGGGACAACAGAGACTCTTACCAGGAGGACTTTGAGTTGGATGCGCAGACGCGGTACCGTGAGTAGAAATGCAGCTGCGGCTTCCAAACATTTGATCGCTTGCCCGTACTTGCGTGCCGCTATGTGCATGTCACGTACGTAACTTTGGGGACTTTGGGGAAATATATGTGCTGTATGAACTTTGGGGATGTGAACGGTACTTTGGGTGTGTTGTGCAGGTGTTTGAGTTGTATTGGCGGGTTATATGGACGGGAGGGGGGAGGTGTTTGTTATGCGGGATTAATTTGTGGCATATGAAATATAAGCCGGGTTGTGTTGTGGCTAATAGAGTATATATATGTCTTGTGTTTATTTACTGTTTTAGTCATTCCCAGCTGAATATCAGGTCCCACCCACCTCTCACAGCATCTTCCCTATCTGAATCGCTCCCACTGTCCTCTAGTCCTTCACTCTCACTTTCCTCATCCACAAATCTTTCATCCTCGCTCAAATTAATGGGGAAATCGTCGCTTTCTCGATCCGAATCGCTCTCGCTGCTGGTGGCCATGATTGTAAACAATGTGCAGATGTGAGGAGCTCCACAACCTGTGACGTCACGCTACTTGTCTGCTACTTCCGGTACAGGCAAAGCTTTTTTATCAGCGACCAAAAGTTGCGAACTTTATCGTCGATGTTCTCTACTAAATCCTTTCAGCAAAAATATGGCAATATCGCGAAATTATCAAGTATGACACATAGAATGGACCTGCTATCCCCGTTTGAATAAGAAAATCCCATTTCAGTAGGCCTTTAATAGAACAACAATGATTGGGAACAATAGGCAACATTCTTAAAAAAAAAAAAGTGCATTTCCCCTTTAAGCTGGAAAACCTCCAGAACAAGCATGTAATCCAAGACCAGTATTTGTCATGCAAACACTCATAAAACAAAACACTAAATGCGAGAAACCGAGCGAACACTGAGCCCTGCAAAGCATATCCTTCAAGGACTGTATTATTCATCTACCACAAAAAAAAAATTCTCTTCATTTAGTCACATTTTCACATTGACAGTGAACATCAAAGTCTCCCCTTTACTTTGATACCTAGACAATCCATGTCGACCTTGGACCTGCGGAGAAAAGTGGTACTCAATTTGGATAGCTCTGTTTTGCCAAGCCTTTCTAAGAAATTACATAAAAATAACAAAACGGGAAAAATGACAAACCCACGACATTCAAAGACTCCATCCAAATGTCCTCTCCCTTCCTGCACAAGTTGCATTGTAAATATCTTCCAATATTCTTTGTGTTAGGTTTTACATTGCAACATATTATACTTGGATCCCTTTCTAATACTGATAACAAGGAACATTGTACTCAACAAGCATTGTATCTGCACTATGCCTTACAGACCTCATTAATGTAATCCTCAATAATCTCCCCCAGCAGCAGCAGCACTTGTTTTAAACGCACAAAATCAAACACACAAGTGACAATATGTTTTCCCTTTATCATATTCAGAACTGCGATTGGCCTATATTCTGAAAAATGACCCTTACATGGTAGGGTTGTACGGTATACCGGTACTAGTATAGTACCGCGATAGTAATGAATCATATTCAGTACTAAACCGCCTCCCTTTTTTTTAACGTTTTGACATTGCTGTTTTTACGAGCAGACGAGCATGTTCGGCAGCGCACAATCACAGAGTACTTACAAGCAGACATAGTGTGTAGACAGAAAAGGAAGAACGGATGCATTGTGGCTTAAAACTAACAATAAAGGTGAAGTTATAACACTGAAACGCCCTCAGGAAGAGGTGCTTTAATACATGGCTAACTAGCTAGCGGCTAAAGTTTTAGCTACTTCTAAATCACTAATCCTCGCCTCCATGGCGACAAATAAAGTAAGTTTCTTACAAGTATCATCCCTGCAGGACGAGGAATAGCTAAACATGCTTCACTACACACCGTAGCTCACCGGCGTCACAATGTAAACAAACTCCATTGGTGGATCTACACCTAACATCCACTGTAATGATACCAAGTACAGGAGCGTATCTAGTCCATACTACTATGATTACATCGATATTTTTTGTCACGACGAGGACTTTGGCGATGCAAATTATTGCGAGGGTTGCTTTCCCGGAATGCAAGCAAACCAGACTGGACAAGGCGTGAAGGTAAAGACATGTTTTAATCTCTATCAAAAGAACACAACAAATGGCGCGCACAAGGCGGAGAACAAACTTGGCTATGAACAAAAACTTACACTTAACGTAGACTATGAATATGAAACAAAAGAACTGCTAAACGTGACATGAATAAACAAAAACTTACTTGGAAAAGGCATGGAAAACGAGCATGGAACAATGGCATGGAAGACTAGCATGAGTGACAAGGGTAATGTCGCCAGGCCGACCAACAGAAAATGACCGGCTTAAATCATAGTGACATGATTGGCAACAGGTGCGTGAGTCCAAACAAATGACAGGTGAAACTAATAAGTAACCATGGTGACCAAACAAGGGAGCGTAAACATGAACTAAAAGAGTCTTAAACAACTAGAAAATAACAAAACATAATCCAAACCACAAAACATGACATTTTTTAGCATCACAAAATCTTTATTCCTTTTTAAAAAATGTATATTAAGTTTATAAACTCAGGAAATATGTCACTGGACACAGAAGGACTTAAATTAGGACCAATGTATGATCCTGTAACTACTTGGTATCGGATTGATACCCAAATTTGTGGTATCATCCAAAACTAATGTAAAGCATCCAAACAACAGAATAATAAGTGATTATTACATTTTAACAGAAGTGTAGATAGAACATTTTAAAAGAGAAAGTAAGCAGATATTAACAGTAAATGAACAATTAGATTTATAATTCATTTTCTACCACTTGTCCTTAATAATTTGGACAAAATAATAGAATGGAAAATGACACAGTATGTTACTGCATACGTCAGCAGCTAAATTAGGAGCCTTTGTTTGCTTACTTACTACTAAAAGACAAGTTGTCTTGTATGTTCACTATTTTATTTAAGGACAAACTTGCAGTCAGAAACATATGTTTAATGTACCCTAAAATTTTTTTCTTAAAATAAAGCTAATAATGCAATTTTTGTTGTCCCCTTTATTTAGAAAAGTATCGATACCGGTACCAAAATATTGGTATCGGGACAACCCTATTATATGGTCATTTTCCTGCCTTACTGTTGATGTTTGGACCACACGCACTAACATACACACACTAACACACATACAGTTACCATACGGGTCAATTGGTTCTGCGATAAAGTTGGTAACAAAAATACTTTTATCTCAAATCAATGTTCCTGATTAAGTTGATTGAAATCTGTGTTTGGCCCCAGAAAAGAGCAACATTTAACATGTATTATGCTTTTTTAGTTGAATCTTATAGGGTCACTAGCGTTAGGGGAGGCTCCAAATTGTAGCCCAAAGGTTTGCTCCGGTGTTTGGAAAATAATTTTGAAAATGTTATTAATTCTAGTTATTTGATACCGTGCCAAAAAAGTAATTGCATTACCAATGGAATTACTCTTTAATAAATGTAATGAATTACTAAAAGTATGAAATGTTTCATGAGACCAAAGTGTGTGTGTGCCTTTAGACATGTCACGTCAGCGTCCAGACAGAGCAGTATTAACTCAGCTGTGTGTTGAATCTTTTCACTGGATTGTGTTAGCGCTGGTTAATAAAGAGATTGAATGTGCTTCAATGGCTGTAATCTCCTTGTCCACAAAGGCGGTATTGTAGGTTTGCAAGCTTGTCACGTTGATCATTGATTTGTTGTTCATTATTCCCACATAGTAGTAGTAGTGTGTGTATGAGTGTGTGTACATGTTTACTGTGTGATGTTGCCTCCTTTCTATTTGGTATCAAGTTTATTTTAGTGCGGGGCTGGTTGTTGCTTTCATTAGTAAAATTATATTTCCTGCATTGAACTTGGCTGTGCTTCTGACGCTGTCATATTGACGTTCATCCACGTCAAAAGTAACGTGCCACGATACATCACACGTCCTGCTAACGGCCTTGTAACGTACATAGAGTCTATTAGATTAATCGTTACAAGTAAAAATAACAATTCGGAACACTGACAAACAATAGTGATAAGCCGGTTGCAAACGAGAGCCAGATTAGAAGTGAACGACATGAGCCGGCTCGCGATCAAATGCAATTTTTTTTTAAAGCCAATCTTGGCTAAAACCTTACCTGGATGCTGCTTTTTATTTTTGTTTTGCACATTTTAAGTTATATTAAGTCGATTATGATGTTTAGTCGATTATGTGTTTTGTTTTTCACAGTACATGGTTCCACATTTAAGTTATATTTTGTTCAGTGATGTTTAGTTGATTTATTTTTTGGGGGTCTTTTAAAAAAACAATTTTTATGTATATATTAGGTTATGGTATGGTTTTTTAATAAAGCCATATATTAATAGACTTAGACTTAGACTTAGATTTAGACTTAGACAAAATGTATATATCCACAAGGGAAATTGTTGTTTCAAAGGTTAGAAAGGGTAAGGATGCTATGTTAGGTGTTCTTTACATTAGTTAGTCATTTTACAAATGATTTAGTAATAAATTAATTTAAGTAGCAAAATAATCTGAGGGGCCACCTCTTCTTAGTGAGCCGAGCCAAAATCACTGATAAACAATTAGCCGAGAGACAACTCGTATCCCAATAAAGAAATGTATGCTGAGGCAACTCTGACTTAAATTCTGCAACATTTGGAGTGCAGAATGAACACACTTGCACACGCACTTTTCTGGAATGTTCTGTGTGGGCCGTCTGAAACAAATCTGCACCTTCGTGTCAGATGCTGACTCTGTAGCCAGCACGACTTGGAGGCCAAGGTCTAATTTGTGCACATTCAATAGCGATCTGATCAGAGCTCCGAATTGCTTTTCCGCTCAGCCTCTTAGCGCTTTAACGGACGCTGTCGCCCCCTCCTTTCACTGCCTGGCTGGCTTTCTAGCTTTATAATTACGTCTTGGGTTTCTGTCCTTTCCTATCCCTCCAGCTTTTTACAACAATGCCAGACAAGGTACTTTGTTTTCCCCTGAAAAGTCCTCTTTTTATGTCATACAAAACATTAATGCGCGTGTTCCCGTTGTGACGGCGTGTGCATGGTAAGGTTATTCTCCATTGTTCACCACACTTGTGCTGACAAACCATTAAAGGCTGAAAGGAAACTTATAAACCCCGTTTCCATATGAGTTGGGACATTGTGTTAGATGTAAATATAAACGGAATACAATGATTTGCAAATCCTTTTCAACCCATATTCAATTGAATATGCTACAAAGACAACATATTTGATGTTCAAACTGATAAACATTAATCATTAACTTTAGAATTTGATGCCAGCAACACATGACAAAGAAGTTGGGAAAGGTGGCAATAAATACTGATAAAGTTGAGGAATGCTCATCAAACACTTATTTGGAACATCCCAAAGGTGAACAGGCAAATTGGGAACAGGTGGGTGCCATGATTGGGTATAAAAATAGATTCCATGAAATGCTCAGTCATTCACAAACAAGGATGGGGCGAGGGTCACCACTTTGTCAACAAATGCGTGAGCAAATTGTTGAACAGTTTAAGAAAAACCTTTCTCAACCAGCTTTTGCAAGGAATTTAGGGATTTCACCATCTACGGTCCGTAATATCATCAAAGGGTTCAGAAAATGTGGAGAAATCACTGCACGTAAGCAGCTAAGCCCGTGACCTTCGATCCCTCAGGCTGTACTGCATCAACAAGCGACATCAGTGTGTAAAGGATATCACCACTTGGGCTCAGGAACACTTCAGAAACCCACTGTCAGTAACTACAGTTGGTCGCTACATCTGTAAGTGCAAGTTAAAACTCTCTTATGCAAGGCAAAAACCGTTTATCAACAACACCCAGAAACGCCGTCGGCTTCGCTGGGCCTGAGTTCATCTAAGATGGACTGATACAAAGTGGAAAAGTGTTCTGTGGTCTGACGAGTCCACATTTCAAATTGTTTTTGGAAACTGGGGACGTTGTGTACTCCGGACCAAAGAGGAAAAGAACCATCCAGATTGTTATAGGCGCAAAGTTGAAAAGCCACCATGCTGGAAAAAATCAGATTAAAAAAAATCAGACTTGGGCCACTTTTGGCCTGCAGTGTAAACTTACCTTAAACAATCTGAATGTGCCTTTTACGTCAGTTTTGGGCGAGCTACGTCATTTGTGTGTGCGGGGAAAGACGCAGCCCGCCAGTGGAAGTAGATATTTCATCACAACATCCGGTTTCGGTGAGCAAAGTCTATTTAAGAAGACCACATTTTCGGTGCATCACTTGTCAATACTGTGCAAATAATAGGCTATTTGTAATATATGAATATTTATTTTGATTACAAAGAAATAGCGATTGTTGAAGGACCGGAATTGACGCTGATGTCCGTGTCTCCTCTACTTAACAGCCATAAACAGATTTGAATCCTCCCAAATATTTTACATTTTATATATATCCATTCATACATTATATTACTTTCATTTATTTTCATGTAAGAAACGCTCATTTTTAAGGTAGAGCAACTTTTATTTTATTTTGTAGTAGTAGAAGCGACTCTCCTATTTACGGAATCCGGTCAACTTTCTTTGTTTTCACTTTAGACTTAGACTTAGACAAACTTTATTGATCCACAAGGGAAATTGTTCCACACAGTAGCTTAGTTACGGATGGAAAGGGCAAGGATGGAAAGGATAATGCAAGTATTAAGTAGACTAAAAGTGTACCATAGTAGCAATATAAAAATATAACATATATGTAATGTATACATATTATATATACAGTATATAATATATACTGATATATTATATTATTATATTTTTCATATAATATATAACAAATCCCAATTACCATGTACAATATTACAGTATATGTAACAGCTGCAGCAAAAAAAAAAAGAAAAAAAAAGTCCACTATAAAATAGAGAGTAGATCCAGCAGAAAATATACATTATTATTAGAGATGTCCGATAATGGCTTTTTTGCCGATATCCGATATTCCGATATTGTCCAAATCTTAATTACCGATTCCGATATCAACCGATACCGATATATACAGTCGTGGAATTAACACATTATTATGCCTAATTTTGTTGTGATGCACCGCTGGATGCATTAAACAATGTAACAAGGTTTTCCAAAATAAATCAACTCAAGTTATGGAAAAAAATACCAACATGGCACTGCCGTATTTATTATTGAAGTCACACTTTGTTCTGTTGTGTTTATGTTGTGTTACGGTGCGGATGTTCTCCCAAAATGTGTTTGTCATTCTTGTTTGGTGTGGGTTCACAGTGTGGCGCATATTTGTAACAGTGGTAAAGTTGTTTATACGGCCACCCTCAGTGTGACTTGTATGGCTGTTGACCAATTAATGCCTTGTATTCACTTGTGTGTGTGTGTGAAAAGCCGTAGATATTACGTGACTGGGCCGGTACGCAAAGACAGTGCCTTTAAGGTTTATTGGCGCTCTGTACTTCTCCCTACATCCGTGTACACAGCGGCGTTTTAAAATAAAAATGTTACTTTTTGAAACCGATACCGACAATTTTGAAACCAATACCGATCATTTCCGATATTACATTTTAAAGCATTTATCGGCCGATTAATTCGGCAGTCCGATATTATCGGACATACCCTAATTATTTTTATTATCAAACTGCGCATGCAAGTGACGTCGAGGTCACATTGGGGCCACATTGGGGCCACATTGGAGCCAGTGCGCGTTTACACTGGAGTCTGAGAAAGATCGCATTTTACATGCAGTGTTAACAGTCAGCTGGAAAAAAATCAGATTTGGGCCAACTTGGCCTGCAGTGTAAACGCAGTCAATGAAATAGGAGTTCAGAACATTCAGAGATTCTACAGTCACATTAAAAAAATATATAACTGACTGATTGCTTTTCCATCAAGTAAATTGTGCCAAGAGCGCATCCCCAGTAGTTCATGATCTTTCGGGAAAGTCGGTGGTGTCCTCCTGCTGCAGTGATCTTGACAGAGAGCTCTAATCACAGATAGAAGAGCTGGTGATGGTCCCTCATCCCTCATCACCCTGCCTCTCCCCATCATCTCAGACATGTTTCACCGTCACTCCTCCAGTATAAAAAACACAATCCCTTTCCCAATCTCCTTTCATTCCCGTCCGTCTTTCACGCTCTCACTCGCCGACGTGACCCCTCGACAGCTCTCCCCGCGGCGTTCTTCCTGGCCTTTTACTCGGAGGGACGGCGGAGTGATGGATTTGCTCGCGAGGCGCCGCGTGACCTCGCCTGCGGCCACGTGTTGTGGCACCCGTCCAACTATAGCATGCCATTTAGCAGCCGGCGCCGCCCTTTCCTGCAAGGTCCGTAGATGACCTTTTAAACTCTCGGTCGCCGCGAGCATATTTATTCTGCTGATGCAACGCGTATGCACGCAAAGGGAGGGTGGGAATTAAAAAGAGGACATCAACTTGAGCGGGAGAGGGCAATTTCACGGCGTGGCTATTCATCACTGTCAGCACATTGTTTGCATAATGACGATACAAAGAGGGCGGCAACCATGACGCATCATGAATGTCGCCAGGTGATTGTACTGTGCATTGATTTTAAATGTAAGCAGGAAACCTTTGAGGTTGGATAATCAACGATCGAGCGTGTTTTGCCAGCCGCCTATGTGGTGTAGCAATCTGGCTAATTTACGCAGCTACCATGTCAAAGCCCAAAACCCAAGCAGAGATGTGGGCTAAATTGACATTTTTCTGTCAAAAAAATGTCATAATTTTTTATGTATTTGAAACTATTTTTATACTTTTTAAATCAAACTTGAATTTAATTTGATGGATGATTTGTACTGAAACATTTTTTTAGGGGATTTCATGTGCGGTTTTCAAAATGTTTGTTGGCGATTCTGATTTCTGGTAATGTTAATTAACAGTCTTTGTTGATATTAATCAGTGGCTTCTTTCGTCCTGGATCTGTTTCTGATTCCGTCTTATTTATTTTTGTAGCCTCCAGTGGGGTTTATTTTTAGACTTTACAAAGCGTAAATACTCCAAAACAGATAAGATGATCAAGTTTTAATTGTACAACCTGCAATACATTCCAATTAATGTATGTTTTTTGTGTACAAACCCTGTTTCCATATGAGTTGGGAAATTGTGTTGGATGTAAATATAAACGGAATACAATGATTTGCAAATCCTTTTCAACCCATATTCAATTGAATGCAGTACAAAGACAAGATATTTGATGTTCAAAGTCATAAACGTTTTTTTTTTTTTGCAAATAATAATTAACTTAGAATTTAAGTGTTAAAGGTTAGTACTATTAGTGGACCAGCAGCACGCACAATCATGTGTGCTTACGGACTGTATCCCTTGCAGACTGTATTGATATATATTGATATATAATGTAGGAACCAGAATATTAATAACAGAAAGAAACAACCCTTTTGTGTGAATGAGTGTAAATGGGGGAGGAAGGTTTTTTGGGTTGGTGCACTAATTGTAAGTGTATCTTGTGTATTTTATGTTGATTTAATAAAAAAAAATAAAAAAATAAAAAATAAAAAAAACGATACAGATAATAAAAAAAACGATAATTTCCGATATTATATTTTAACGCATTAATCGGCCATCTCTACTTATAACCATAGTTATGTTTTAGTTTGTAGATGTTTTAATTGATTATCTTCAGGAAGCCAATCTTACTGTTCTTAAAATATTGTATGTGATGCTGCAGACCTTTATCAGTCATACCAATGACATTTTCTGCTGCAACACGTCTTGGTGTTTGTGTGTATATGTGTGTGTGTTCTGGGCGGGATGCTTACAGGTGTGTGTTTTTTTTAACTTCATATCACATGTTATTTTGCCGCCACCATAGAGAAATGTTGTTTCATTTTGCTGTCCCTACAGCTAAATGACCATACTTGCCAACCCTCACGGATTTTCCGGGAGACTCCCGAAATTCAGCACCTCTCCCGAAAACCTCCCGGGACAAATTTTCTCCCGAAAATCTCCCGAAATTCAGCCGCACCTGAGTGACATGTCGACAGCCTGTTTTCACGTCCGCTTTCCCACAATATAAACAGCGTGCCTGCCCAATCACGTTATAACTGTAGAATGATTGAGGGCGAGTTCTTGGTTTCTTATGTAGGTTTATTGTTAGGCAATTTCATTAACGTACTCCCAGCGCGGCAACAACACACAACAGCAGTCACGTTTTCGTCTACCGTAAAGCAGTTCTTCTGCTGTAAACAGCAATGTTGTGACACTCTTAAACAGGACAATACTGCCATCTACTGTGCATGCATATGTGACAATAACATCTAGGTCTTTTAGAGAGTGCAGTGCACAACTGCGCACACAACAAGGAGACGAAGCAGAATGCATCATCAGAGAGGGTGTTCAGCATGGTTAGAAAAATAGTGACAGAGAATAGAACAAGGATGGACAATTCAACCCTTAACTCAACAATGAGTAGATGAGTGTTATGTGTGTGTATATGTGTAAATAAATGAACACTGAAATTCAAGTATTTCTATTATTTATATATACGTATATATAAATATAATAAAATAAATAAATATATATAGCTACAATTCACTGAAAGTCAAGTATTACTTATATATATATATATATATATATATATATATATATATATATATATATATATATATACATATATATATATATATATATATATATATATATATTTATATATATACTGTATGAAATACTTGACTTGGTGAATTCTAGCTGTAAATATACTCCTTCCCTCTTAACCACGCCCCCAACCACCCCCCCCCACCCGAAATCGGAGGTCTCAAGGTTGGCAAGTATGTAAATGACAATAAAGTTTGATTTGACGTAGCCAAGATGGCGATTATTGAGAGTGGTCAGGGTCCATCACTGTGCTCTCACCATTTGGGGCGTTTGGAGTAGATTAGTGCGAACACACTTGTGCACTCAAAAGGCAAAGTGTTAAGTGTGGACATGAGTGAATGGACACAGAAAGTCCCATTGACACACTGCAAGATAATTTTGGTTCCTTATTCTACTAAATGTATTCACCTGTGCTGTTTCTCAGCATCTCTCTGACAAGCCATCACCCTTCTGTCCACTTTATTGGTCCGAATGACCGCACCCCCAAGATGCCCCAAGACAAATATTATAGGTGATACTCTTCAGTTTTTACTCTCGTCCTCACGCGGCAAAATATCAGCTCGAGAAATGTCAGACATACTCGGCAGTCTATCGCTCTCTCTCTCATTCCCTGGGTCGATATCTTCGCAGTCACACATTCGCCGCTTTTCTCTGAGAGACACTACCCGCCACCACAACCTCCTCCTTCTCCTGCTGCTGCGTCCTTGGCTCGGGCATGCTCT